>NC_056726.1:1693658778-1693958778 GCF_019279795.1 Protopterus annectens
CCTCAGGCATGTCGACAGAGGCACAGCAAAATAATGGGTATAGTTCCCCATACTAAAGGGGTGGCGTAAGCCACAAAACGATGGGCTAGGCTTGTAAATGCCCTCGGGCAGATAGCCTAGTATGAACCTATGAACCTATGAACCTAAATAAGGGTCACAATGTTAAATATTGATATGACTGTATTATTACTATATCAATATGATATGGACTAAACTGTAGTTGTTCACATCTTGTTTTCAGGTGACAGATCTATGTCCATGCGTCATATATACGGGCCGTCGGACTGCTGGGTGTAGATATATACATGTGAACCCCTCGTTTCATACCTTTCTTTGTTACTGTCTGTGGATTACCTGTGTACACACATCAATTACCATGCCATACCTGTCCACTGTACAGGTTCGGGCATGGTGTATGGCTGGTTGGCCCTTAATGTTGCTGTGTGTTACATTGACCTGTGTCTATCTGGCAATTCGCTGGCGTGTCATGTGAGACCTTCTTGCTTCTATAGGGACATGATCCCATAATTGTGACGTGCTTCCACTGGCCATATATTTCTCTGTCATCTGTGCTCTGTGTGTAACCAGTCCTTTCAGGACACTTTCTATTGTTGTTCTTCTTTGGTACATATATGAGTACTCTGGTATGTTGTGCTATTATTGTGTGTGGAGCATTTCTCCACGGGCCTCTGCTGACACTGGACATATATCCAGCTAGCCTAGCCCGGTCAACAAGTGTGAGCCCACTGAACACTTTTCGTACGGGTGCACCTTCTGACAAGTGGGTCAAGTTACACATGCATAACCGTCGTCTATCCATACTACTAATGCACACGTTATTCTATCCACATTCTATGTTTGTCTTATCACATAGCGTGTGTTTCTCACTACTTCTAACGGTACTTTACATGGCACTGGCCGATTCCATACTTTCAGGGGCTAACAGTTTTGAGACATGTATGACTGACGTGGAGGACACGGCCTTAACATTCCCTGCTGTGAGCAGATCGCACACGCGCACTTGCATTTCCTAATTGTGGGTTACACGCAGGCGCACATGCATATCTGTATTCTGGTTACATGTGTTTACTGGGTCTGTGTGGTTACGTGGCCTGTGTTAGTTGTGACTGTTCCGATAACATATCTCTGATCCGGTTGACGGACGTGTGCGAAACGCACTTTCACCTTTACACATGCAACAGTCTTTGCGGCATGGACGCATTACGTACACGTGCACATTTATATGTTCTATAGTCGTAATTCAAATGGGACTGCATTCACGTTTGCCGGCTACTGTGACCACTACACGTTAGCTGTTCGGTCTCATTTACATGCATACCCATGGTACTTAGATAACTTTACATATCCCCCCGCCCCACCCCCCCCCCCCCCCCCCCACGTACGTCACAGGCATCCATTCTCCTGCTGGGAAAGGTGCGGTACTACATGTTAAACATTCCTCATTCCCTCCCGCTCATGGCCCAGGATGCATATGTCGTGACCGCAGGGATATTCAGATCACAGGGGCTTATATCCCCTACGCATACAGGCCTTCGATTGTCAGGGTGTTCCTGTGGTGCTTTGGGTTTGGTCTTGTCCGCCTAGTGTACGGAACTGCCTTGACCGTGTACGAATGTCAGACGAGTCACATGGGCACGGTTTGTCCGTGTCTATGATACCATACCCCCCCCCATTATTCCTAACCATGTGCGCTGATTGGCCAGCGTGCCCGTTGTAGATCTTGATATAGTAATTGCACACAGTCTGGTCGAACGGACCTATTTCCATTACTAAACTTCGGTATTTATAACCTGTATCGCTATATTACATGGGTTTAACATTGCGTGATGGCTTCCACCGAGCCACGGACATGTCCGTTGCTTAGTTTGGGCCAGTCCCGCTCTGCTACACACATTTAACATGGCGGAATAGGTTGTACAGCTCAGCAACGGGGACATCGGGCTCTCCGTCGTTGTTTAGTATTGAATCGCTATGTTGACATTATTTCACATAGCGTGACAGTGTCGACATTGGTTACGGACATCTCGCGCAGTACATCCACACCGCCGCGGGTGCCGTATGTCTACTTTGGGCAGCGGACAGGCATTATGCTGTGCCATTATGTCTGGGAATATATGGTTTCTTTCCATAGATGATATAGCATACTAGCAATGACCCGCATCTGGGTGTGGGTACTGTAGGTGTGGCCTTGGGTCAGGTGGTGCCCTAGGCAGGACTCCATGGTGCCCCCACCACATCACCCGCTACCCCCATCCTGGTCTACCTACACTGAATAAAGGCTGGTAAGGTGCCCCTAGCAGGGCGTCGCCCTAGGCAGCTGCCTACTTGGCCTATGCCTGGCCGGCTATGTGTGTGGTCCCTCGGGCATCGGGCTCGGGAACGCACCACATCTGCCGTGGGTATGTCTAGCATCACCCACATCCAGGCGTGGTTTATTGCTATGATGTTCCATGTGTATGGACACGTGTGTTTGGACAACATACAATAGCTTCTGCTATTGGCATACTATGCTGTGGGTGGTGCCGGTTACCATACATATGGCTTTCTCAAAAGCCGACTTCACACTTCTAAACACTAGTGTGGTCTCCTTTAAGGCCCCTGAGCCAGTGGTAAACATTACTCAAGCCACTGAATCACTTACATATGCCTTCTACCAGCACCTACAGGACTGCATGGATCAGGCAATCCCTTACACAACTGTGAGTCTTTGTACCAATGCCAAGCATCCAGTCTGGAGTACCCCAGCCATACACAAGCTCTACAATGACAGGAGGTAGCTACTACAAGACAGAGCAGAATCCTTGTAAGGTATGACACCCTTGCTCATTATATGTGAAGAACTACAAGCTCTCATGACATCATCCAGGGCAAATCCGACAGATATATCACCAAGGACTCAACAGACAATCATACGGCCTTCTTTAGCTATGTTGGACACCTGGGAGGACACTCCCAGATATGCTCGGACTGGGTTCAGAATGCTGTGAAGTTTACGGAACCTACACACATTGCCAACATACTGGCTGACAGGTTCGGTGCAAACATCTCCCCCACTCCCCCCCCACATGGTGAGATGTCTGTACCAGAGGATTGTGGCCACCGAAACATTTGTAACGCACAGGTGGGACATGCTCTCTCCAAGGCAGTGAACACAGCATCCATGGGACCAGATGCTGTCCCGGCTGTGTACTCCACAAACTCATTGAGGAATTAGACCCACAGTTAGGACAGCTGTTTAATCTCAGCCTCACCTCAGGTAACATACCCAAGTTGTGGCACATGGAGACTGTAGTCCCACTTCACAGGGGCAGTGCCTCCACTGACCCTGGTAATTACCATTCCATCAGTTTGACAAGCCTTATCTGCAAAGCCATGGGGAAGGATCATAATGGAACTCATAGATGAAGACATAGGGGACTTGCATACTTTGCATCCAACCCAGTTTGGCTTGGTCAAAGGCAGATCATGCATTTAAAACTTGGTTGACGTTTTAGGAACAGTCACCGAGGCCATTGCTGAGGGTCAGGCAGTCCATACAGCCTACCTCGACCTGGCAAAGGCCTTCAACACAATACCCCCCTCAGGTATCATTGATAAACCCATCGGCTTGGATGCGAACCCGTACATCGAAGGATGGGTTGCAAACTGGTTAGCTGACAGAACCCACACGGTCATAGTTGCTGGCACCATGTCAGACTCACAGCCGGTCACAGGCGGTGTCCCACGGGGCTCAGTCCTGGGTCCACTCTTTTTCTGCATCTACATTTCCAAAGTACAAGCAAACACAGGGGGGTTATGGCTGACAATGTTTGCAGATGACTGCGAACTGGGTGCCATAGTGGGACAGACATCTGACACAGATATCCTTCAGAAGGGCCTCACAGATATGGATATCTGGTGCCAGGGACATGGCCTACAGCTACGTGCCGGGAAATGCATAGTCATACCCTTCGGGAAGAACAAGGTTACCCCTAGCTGCCATATAGGTGGCAATCCACTGAGCACAGAGGGAGTTATCAGGGATCTGGGGACCCAGGTTGTCAGTCACCATTCGTTCGACACACACGTTGCTAACGTAGTTAGGTAGACCTTCTACATTGCCCACCTGATCGTGCAGGGATTCACATCTAGATCAGGGGAGGTCATCGTCTCCTTGTACTCATCACTCATTAGACCTATGATTGAGTACATTGCCCCGTTCGGAAGGTATCTGACCCGACACCTGCAGCAGCTGGGAAGGCCCCATAGGTTCATCGTCAAACAGATGCAGGGTCTCAGGAATTTGTGTTATGCTGCCCAACTGAAAGGACTCCTGCTCCATTCAGTCACATACCACTTGCTCAGTGGTGACCTGTGCCTGACATACAAGGCCATGTCGACCCATATTTGATGACTATGCTTCACCTAATGGATCTACATGCCTTAGAACCACAGGGGCAGGTGACGTGAACCTTGACACGGTCATTAATAGAATGTGTTTGAGGGACAGATTCATCACCCAGACACTCACTATGCTGTGGAACAACATCCCAGTACATGTGAGGCAGAGCACCTCGCTGGCCTTGTTCGAGGGGGATCTTGACCAATGGATGGGAGATTGCTGATATACCCCAGGGATTACTTCATTGTCACTGCTTGACAGAGGTACAGCAATATAATAGGCATTGTTATCTTTGGACTGGAGGGTTGGCAAAGGCAACATAACTATGGGCTAGGGTTATAGCTGCCCTTGGGCAGATAGCCTACTATGTACCTATGGACCTATGAACCTATGTTCATAGTTTGTCCCATTCACACTTGTCTATCCCCTATCCTCATTTGTATGTGTATATTTCTGTGGCACATGATTGAACTATGTATTACCTGTAGGTATGCTGTGTACAGTGCACATACGTCACGGTTGATTACAGTGTATCTGTGTACCTACCTCTGTGATACTGAGGACTACCACACATCCTTCACAGCATTACATGCATAAGTCCATACTATTATTCGTTGGCCTGTGGGGGGTTGTTAGGGCAATGGTTACACGTGTCCCTGTTTGTGCACGCGTCATGGTGGTCTTTGACCAGCCTCCGTTGCTATCGTGGGATGGACGGTAGTGTTGGTGTGTGTTTGGGATGTATTTCCACTGCCGGTACATCTGTGGGGGGGTGGGGTTGGCACATGTTCCTCTTTGCAGGGAGCCCCATCCTGGACATTTGTATCATGCGTCCATACTTGGCACGTGCCATATGTCCTGTGCTATTCCCACAGTCGTGTATGCCTTCCTGCATTACTACTGCGTGTTACTGGCAGTTTGTATCTGGTACGCATGGCTATTATGTTGGATAGCTTGGCCTATTCCCATGCTATGACATACCCATTCATCCAGGCATATACATGTTATTCCATCCTTTGCGTTGGCCGTGGGTGTTTGGCCATCCGGCAATGCTATTCTCAACGTGTGATGTCCCACCTTCACCTTCTGTGCATGTGGCACCCTGTTGGGGCGTCCTGCTTGGTGGGCAGATGTTCCGCCATATGTGTTGTGTTTGACATGTCTGCATAGCTAATCATCAGTACGGTGGCTGAACATACTGCCTTGTCCAGATGTGTACAGTTATGGGCACCGTGGCGTGTGCACACCTATGGGTTTTTGACAGGTCCATACCACATGCGGGATGTACACATTCTGCCGACACATTCACATGCAGCCATTTGGATATCAGTACCTGAGGTGGGATGTTGACATGTGGGGTACATATTTGCCCATGTGGCACTGCCTAGGACAATACTTCTTACTACATTTCAGGTATATCCATTGTGTGTAGGTGTGCAGCTGCGCAAGGCTGCCAGCTGGGTTGGGTGCATGGTCGTACATGGGTGCGGGTTACGTGCTATGACGGGGCTGTTGTGTATTACATTTGCATGCATGGGTTCTGCTTCTGGATATTACGCTTAGGCATACGCCGTCCTATGTGTATGCGACGGGCACGTTGCTGGGTGTTGTACATGTTGCTATGCACATGTTTGTCTGTGTTTAGGGTATCTGGTTTCCTTCTGGTTGTTATATTGACACGGCTGCCCGGCTGTGTACTCTCACTACTGCAGGTGACCATGCCCATGTGGCTACTTGTGTGTAGGTGTGGCGCGCTGACATGCTGCGGTACACCTTCACTGGGTATGCCCACTGACAGTGCATTGCAGGACAGACATGGTATTACGCGTATCCTTTGTTCCTTGAACGGGTACAATTTGGACTTCGTGGGTTAATGTTTGGTTCTCCGTTTTGTGTGGACGGGTACTATGTTGCATACTCTGTGTACGTTTCATTATCCACGGACCCTGGCTGGTGCGGTTACTATTGCAGGCGGCCTGTGACAGTCAGCACTTTAGGTTGCTCATCGCCTGCCGGCTTGGCCACGCCTACGGGTGCATCCTACTTGGGCTCGCGCACGTGCCCTCTGCACGTGTCTGTGGTTGCGGCGCGCACTCATTACTATGCATATGGCGCTGCTATGCCGATTATACACTGCACTGCCGGCGCAAGCCTTACACCGGCCTTGCGCCGAGCTTCATGAATCCCGGGGCATGGGTTCAGCAAAGGATTTAGTTAGCATGCAGAAGCCTTTGAATGAGAGCTGCAGGCCATTCCTGTCAAAGTGGGATTGTCAAGCATCCCATTCCATGGTGACACATACTGGAGCCCTGTAGAATGATACCAAGTATTTAACCAATTGCTGAAGTCAATTACCTTTTCTTTGTGCCTGAGCATCATTGTTGGAAAAGGAAGGTTTCTGCTTAAGATGAGTGTCTTGTCTGCATTTGTGATATTGGTGGAGAGTTCTGTCATGTCTGTCTTCATATCCCTCAGAGTTGTGAGCCACAAATCATTCAAACCCACGTGTACAACAACCATGTCATAGGCATATTTGTTTGGTGAAAGGTCCTAAGGACACTTGAGACATCACAGATTGTATCTCCTGAAAAACAGCTCACTGTCACATGGATCTCAATCATGCATTGTTCCTTTCCTCTTAAGACTGTTGCAAGCTTTTAGAAAACAAACTCTATATTGCTCTTCTCTCCTGCTAGCTCTTTTATCTTGTATATATTATAATAAAATATGTTTCTTGCAACCATTTTTGACATAATTCTATTTTTGCCAAGAGGGCCATACTCTCCTCCCCCATTTTATCTAAGTTGCCTACTATTGGGTAACACTTACAATAAGTACCCTTGAGTAGGAGCAAAGTTATACTGTCTTAAAGTAAGCCTAATGTCATCATCAAAGTTCTTTCCTTGCAATTTTGCAATTATTTTATTTCTGTCTTATTCAAGGACATGTGGGGTAATATCACCAACTGTACTGGGATTATTCTTCTCATTAATATACAGATGTTTTTCATCATATTTTTTAAAGTCTATTCATTTTATACTTAATTGTTGAATATTCCTTTTCACTCTATCAGACCATTTGCTGCTCATTTTTAAGCCCAAATATTAAGAAAACTTGACAATCTTAACGTCTCCCCTCTTCTTTATGTAATTCATCCACTTTAGCCTAAGAAGCACTTTTTTTCTCATTACAATATGGGTTGGATACAAAGCCAAAATCTATATAAGTATCGATTACACGGCCCTTGATCATTATTGGTAAAAAAATACGAGCACTCATAAAATCAACTAAGGCCAATTTTGAGAGAAAAATTGCCATGGATTCAAAGGACAATCATAAGGCCTTTTTCAGATATGTTAGGAACCTGGGTGGAAACTCCCAGATATGCTCAGAATTAGTCCAAAATGATACAAAAATCACTGAACCCACAGACATTGCCAACATACTGGCAGACAGGTTCAGTGCAAACTTCACCCCCCTCTCCCCCCATAAAGGAGAGATAACTATCCCAGCGGAGTGTAGCCTCCCAGACATCTCAAATGCGCAGGTGAAAGCTGCTCTCTCTAAAGCTAAAAACACAGCATCAATGGGACCAGATGGTGTCCCCGGCTATGTGCTACACGAGCTAAATGAGGAATTAAACCCGCACATAAGGCAGCTGTTTAATCTCAGCCTTACCACAGGATACGTGCCCAAGGGTGGCGACGGCAACTGTGGTCCCACTCCACAAAGGCGGTGCCTCTACGGACCCTGGTAATTACCGCCCCATAAGCTTAACAAGTCTAGTCTGCAAAGCTATGGAGAGGATCATAATGGAGCTCATAAACAAAGATATAGGGGACTTGCAGACATTGGACCCGACCCAGTTTGGCTTTGTCAAGGGCAGATCATGTCTTTTGAACTTGGTCGACTTCTTCAAAACAGTCACCAAGGCCATTGATGAGGGAAAGGCAGTCCATACAGCCTACCTTGACCTTGCAAAGGCTTTCGAAACAATACCCCACTCGGGTATTCTAGAAAAACTTACCAGCTTAAATGTAAACCCATATGTCACAAGATGGGTTGCAAACTGGCTTAAGGATAGAACCAACAGGGTTAGAGTTGCTGGCACTATGTCAGACTCCAAGCCATTCACAAGTGGTGTCCCACAGGGCTCGGTCCTTGGCCCCCTATTGTTCAGCATCTACTTCTTAGAAGTACAGGCCAACATGGGAGGACTTTGGCTGACAAAGTTTGCAGACGACTGCAAACTGGGCGCCATAGTTGAAAGTGCATCGGACACGGATATCCTTCAGAAGGGACTCACGGAAACAGATAGCTGGTGCCAGAGCCACGGCCTGAAGTTAAACGCCAAAAAATGTATAGTCATACCCTTTGGGAAAAACAAGGTAACCCCAAGCTTCCATATAGGTGGCAATCCACTAAGCACAGAAGAGGTTATCAGGGACCTGGGGACCCAGGTTGACAGTGACCTTTCTTTTGACACTCACATTGCTAAAGTGGTTAGAAAGACCTTCTACATTGCCCACCTGATCATGAAGGGATTCACATCCAGATCTAGTGAGGTCATTGTTCCCCTGTACTCTTCACTTATCAGACCAATGATCGAGTACAATGCCCCATTCGGGATGTATCTCACCCGACATCTGCAGCAATTGTAGAGACCCCAAAAGTTCCTCATCAAAAGGATAAAGGGACTCCAAAATCTGCCATATGCTGCCAGATTGAAGAAACTCCAGCTCTATTCAGTCGCATACCGTCTGCTCAGAGGTGACATGTGCCTGACATACAAGGCCATGTCCAACCCGGAATTAATGGACATGCTCCACCTCAAAAAATCCAAATCCACCAAAACCACTAGAGCAAGTGACTTAAACCTTAGCACTGATATAAATAGGACATGCTGGAGGGATAGATTTATCACTCAGAGACTCCCTATGCTGTGGAATAAAATCCCGGTCCATGTGAGGCAGAGCACCTCGCTGGCTCTGTTCAAGAGAAATCTTGACCTGTGGATGGGAGATCGTAGGTTTACCCCGGGAATCATCTCTGTGTCACTGCTGGACAGAGGCACAACAAACTAATGGGTACAGTATTTTTTCATATAAGGGGTGGCGTAAGCCACAGCACTTTGGGCTAGGCTTATAAATGCCTTAGGGCAGATAGCCTAGTATAAACCTATGAACCTATGAACCTATGAACCTTGATGTGAGCCATTGTTCCAAAAACAGGGCAGTCATAACACAAGCAAAAGATGCTCTATCCTTTCAGCTACTCTTCTATTAATATGAATATGATGTACCCATTAAGCTGTCCCTAAATTTAAGGTTTGTGTACAGACTTTGATCTTTTTAATGCATTGTTTTCCAAAGCCCCTGTTTTCCAATGCATTAATGAACATAGCCAATCCATTGAAATGAAAGCTTTTTCAAGGTAAAAAAAATCCTGTCTTATCACTGTATACCTGATGTAATTCATGCTTTGTTGTAAATAGAATGATACCAATGGGGACTCACACAGCCATAATGGCTTAGGTCTTTGCCTTGCAGACACAAGCTCTAAGGTTCACTCATGGCATTCATCAATTCCAGTGCAAAGTTTACATGCTATCCCCATGCTCTTTATGTCTCTGTGGGACTTTTTCCACCTCCCCTCTAAAAATGCATGCTGGGTTTATTCGCCTTAAGGATTAAAGATACTGAGTTCAAATCTAGCCACCCCAGTTGAACCTGAGAGATATGCCACCCAAGTGCCCTCAAAATTAAGTGAAATCGTGGGCAGCACAGACTCCAGGTGGTGCTTATTGAAGGAAGAGTGATGCGAACCATCCAATTTACACATCATCTCTAGTGTCAGTTTCCTGTATGTATGAGAACATATACTATAGCTTAACTTGCATCTGGTGGTGTAAAAGGTGTTGGTAGGTGTTTCAGTCATGTTGATTAATGTCTCAGAAAAGGAGCTATATGTATTTGCCATTGCTAAGGCAGTTGAGGATCTGTCCTGCACTAAACTATGATATTGGTGGTAGGGGGACAGTCTCTAGGACCCTATTAGTCAGTATTTACGCCTCCCATGATGCTCAGAGTGGTGTCCAATGTGCCCTGGATTACCTATGATAACAGTGTTGAGTGAGAAACTGAAAGCCAGAAATGACATCAGTGACAAATAGTTATGAAAGATCTTGTATCCATAAAAAACACCCCTCCAGACAGGTGGGACTTTATCCAATGTAACTTTTATCTGGAATAGCTGTAGCCACAAGAATTTCTGTTTCCTTTCATAGTACCTTTTCCAGTATTTGGTCTGTGCAGTCAGCGTGTGTATTACTGAATATTAATTGTGATTTATTGTATAACTTGACAATAGTCAATGAATGGGTATAGGCAGTGCTGGGTTTATTCACAGCTGCCATGGTTTGATCATGAGGGTGAACCTTTGTCAAACAAGGTTAATACAATATGTTCTGGCTTTCCAAGACATTGAATTAGATAAAATGAGTATCAGAAGAATAGATAGATAGATAGATAGATAGATAGATAGATAGATAGATAGATAGATAGATAGATAGATATACAGATAGATAGAAGGTCTTCTGGGGGTGGGCATTTATTTTCTCAGGGATGAAACCCAAATCTTCTTGTGCCGATATAAGTGCAGTTATGCCTGTTACATATCAGATGACATTAATTGTTCATTTAAGATAGGCAGGTAAATTTACTACTTCTGCACATTAATGTAATTCATTGAAATAAAGACTTCAGATAATTGTACAGTAATAATAGCAGTAACATACCATTGTCAGTCCTGTCCTGCAAAATGGGTTTAACTGTGTTGGGGACAATGGAGCATTTTCATCTCTGTGTACAGACCTGCAGATTAAAAAGGAAGAATTAACCATCAGTGTGGTACATGCTGTTCTAACACATAAATAACATCACATGAAATATCTTTCCTTGTACATGTTGCATGTTTAAATAAAATATTATCACTAATTTATACAAAAACTGATAATTTTTTAATCATATGCAAAGCTAAATTGCAGTGTAGCCTGTCTGTAAAATATAGGATCTGGTGATGAATGGAAGCATAAAAGCAGGAAGAAGTGTTGTTTAAAAGGGAAAAAGAAGAGCAGTTCAGTACTTATTTGTAAATTATGAATGGAAGTTAATGTTTATGAGGCATGAAGCCAGCACAAGAACATGAGATTCCAATACTTTTTATTTCCTTGACTTTATCTGTAAAGAAACAAGCCTCACTAAGTCTTGTCTCAAATGTAGCATTTAAGGCATCAAAAAGCCAGGCAAATTCTGCAAAGTAAAACACCCAATGCAAGACATAAAATAGTAATGAATTAATTTGATAATCATATGAGAAAAGGAAAAAAATAAAGAATACTTATAGCTCTAATATTTATTCCAATTCACTAAGACTAGAAAACTATATTAAGACATGTCTGCAACAAAACTTCTGATGCAGTGATGCACTGACAATATACAACTGCACATAAGAATTCAAGCAAATGTTGCATGATGAATAATAACACCCCCCCTTTTTTAAAATGAAAGTTTTTTTTTTTCCTCAGTCAAAATTGCACAGGAGTAATTTCACATATACATAGACCTGATTGCCTCCATTTTGCACCACATTACTAATAAGTGCTAACCTGACACTACCCCTACCCCTAACCCTATGCCTTACCTTTGAAAAATCTTTGCTGCAATTCTACCACTGAAGAAGATACTCAGACACAGAGCACAAGCTGGGGAATAAATCTATAAAATTAAATCTGCCTTCTTCTCTAGCTCTACTCTTACCTTAATGCACAAACACTGCAACACAAATTCCACCCCTATTGTTAAAATGTTTAGTCTCTCTGAAGGAGTTAATATTAACATCCAATATCCTCATATACCTTTACATATGCACCTGACCTTCCTTCCCTTAACATCTCTAGCACACAATAATAGTACTTCTGACAAATTTTACAAGCAGTCTCGCTCTGTTGACAAACTGGCATTGTTTTTCATCTTTGCTAACCTATTTTTATTTGCAGTAATTATAGCACCTCAGAACCAAAAGAAATAACCAAAACTTCAACAGTTTACATGTTAAAGGAAATGTCACTCGTATTCACAACATCGCCAAAACCCTTACTTTTAGAAGCATTACATTGTCAACATACCTTTTTCAACAAGTCTTAGAAGATCCAAGAAATCACTGCCATTTGCATGTTGTCCCTAGTAAGTAATAACATTACATCTCCATAACAAAAAAAAAAAAAAAATACATAGAAGATAAACACCAGACTCCATATCCTATCTACCTCTACCAATGCTTTCCATGCAAGTACATAAAATACCATTTATAACCAACAAACCACAGTGGACATTCCTGTTTCATACCTAAAATTTATACAACCCTTCTCTAAACCAGCTGTTTTGCAAGGAACTATATCAGAAACCATAACACAATAACAACTGCCATAGTATACCATGAGAATGTGAGTCAAAAATCTTAAATATGCCATACTCTATCAGTTTGGGTCTATATCACATCGTCAAACTCACAGGAGTTCGAACGATGTAGTATCGAACCAGAAAGTTCGAAACCCAAAAAGTATGAAAACACAGAACAGCAATTGTTCCAGTGCAAAAAAAAAAAAAAAAAAACAATACACTTTAAACTTAAACTAATGTGGGGAGCTTCGCCCCCACACCCCCCTACTTAAATATACCAACTCTGAGATCATACCACCGTGGAGGAAATAGCAAAACTGTGAAAACGGACCACCGATTTTTTCCGCTGGGAAAAAAATCGGTTTTCCAAGGCTTCGTTATTTTCGCATTTCGAACATATGGGTTTGATATTACAATGTTCGGACTCCTGTGAGTTCAACATTGTAATATAGACTCTATCAGTTTACCATCTCTTTTTCATCAAATCAAGTCAACAGCCTCTGTAATCAAAATCAACTACTCTGTAAGATCTTTAAATTACATCCTATACACCTATTATCTGCCTTGATAAGAGTGCATATATTTTGATAATTGCACATGCCTTCTGCCTTGACACACTGCTAGTATTTTGACAGCTATAAATTTTAAATCTTCATAAGTAAAGTCTGAAAGAACACAATTCTCCACTATTCTAAATCTTCCCTATCATTTCCCTTCAAATATATATACCACAAAACAGAAACTCTTACCATCTTATCCATTACTCTTCCCAAATAACTTACATTTAAATCATACACTAAATCAAAATGTTACTACAGAAGTCATATCAAAATAAAATTCATAACTGATACTGTCCTTTCTTGCAGCAGATTCATTCCACAAATGTCACAAAACACAATCCTGTTCCTCTATATATCCAAAATATAATTTTCTTCTTGCACAAAATCCTTGCTTGACAGCCATACTAACTTCTCATAAGACACTGATGTTCCACTCATCTCAGAGATAAATTGCTGTGTTATTTTAATAATCTATTATTGAATATAACATATATATATATATATATATATATATATATATATATATATATATATACATTCTAGTCATTCTAGTGAACAAACAGAGTGTAATTTGTAATCAACCAGAGTGTAATGTACAATATAATTAGTTTCTAAAGTGGGTCAACCTACAGTAAATCTTGAAAAAGGAGAAGAGATTCAGAAAGGGGCTAGAGATAGTGTGTTAGGTGATATGCCTCATTTTAAAGGAGAACCATTTGGCTTAAATGAAGAAATGATTTTCTAATGCATTCTGTATTTGGAAAAAGTACAGATTTCCTTTAGTTTGATGGAGAGAGCTTGCCAAAGAGTAGGCGCCTGAGAGGATAAAGCATGTTCAGTGCTGTAGCGTTTTGTTCTAGGGGTGTTGAGTGTCTGTCAGACTTGTGAGTGGTGTTGCAGGTTGTATAGGGAGAACTTTTCAGGAAGTCTAGCTACAAGGAGACTAAGTGTGTGGAGATGGAGTCTTTGTCTTTGCAATCTAAACATGCTCCACATCAGTAAGGGACTACTAACTGCCTGCAGCAACCACTCTACTCTCTCTCTCCACCAAAATGGTACTTCCACTATCCTGACATACCATGGGTTCCTTGTTACATCTCCTGCACTCTGTATGAACACCACTTTGGCTCTACAGGCTTGCTTGACTCAGCCAGTCAGTTAAAAGTAAGTACATTTATTAAATAAAGCATTAAAACATTCTTTATGATGACTGTTATATCTAAAAATTCCTAATGGTTAGATATCTTTTTAATTTTACTTTTATCCTGTGTTAGTTTCAGTTCATTTTACTAAGTTTTCAAATAATTTTATAAGTTGTGCATGTGTGTTATTAAACATATGAGAAATTGGTATAGAAAATAAATGCATAAACTTACTGGTGCACATTTACCACTACAGAGGTCAAAAGTGCAGTGTAAGTACACCTGATAACTGATGGTAAATTTGAAGAGCTTGATGTGAAAGTGAACCCATAGTTCGGTTCCATCTACATCAATATGAACATTAGTAGATCCAGGAACTGGGCAGCTGCAGAGGGAGAAACAAATAATGAAATCAGGAGAAATACTTAAAACACTTCTAAAATTTAACTCAAATTACTGACTTTAACTGAGTTTTGGTAGACATTCAGTGTAACATAATGCAATAATAGAAGTACCTTTCTATAACTGATTACTTTGTGTCCATTAATAAACATGTTTAATAATATTTACAGTCAAGTACTGTGAACACTATAGTTACAAGAAATATGTGGTATATGTTTCACGTCTTCTTGCTTGTTACAAAATTCTCAAGGTTTAACTGTTATTTGGGATCACATTTTCCTTTTTGTTTTGTAATATTTCAGAATGGGAGCGCTACAGAATCCTGAAAGCCCAAAATCCTGATGGCCAAAATCTTGAGACCAAATTCTCAAAAGTTCAAAATACTAAAAACTCAAAATACTGAAAACACACAGGATACCAAAACTTACTATATTCCAGCACAAGTACATACAAAAACAAATAAAAGACAAACTATATTACTCTTCTCCATGTATAAGCAGGGTGCAAACCCACTGCACCCCCACACCCCCCGCTACTTAAATATATCAACTCCAAGATTACACCTAGTGTAATAAGTGCAATTTCGGAGTTGATATATTTAAGAAGCAGGGGGTGTAGAGGGCGCAGCCCCCCACATGGGGGTGCCGGGGGCTTGTCCCCCTGCATATAGTTGAAGGGTAATATATATCTGTATGTATCTGTATGTACTTGTGCTGGAATATAGTAGCTATTGATATCCTGTGTGTTTCCAGTATTTTGAGTTTTCAGTATTTTGAACTTTTGAGATTTTGGTCTTTATGATTTTGGGCTTTCAGGATTCTGTAGCGTTCCCTTCAGAATACCTAAAGTATGTACATTGTAATCTTTTATATTTAGTATCACTGAACCTGAAATGGGCTCATTTCATTTACCTAATTCATCCAATAAAAAAAAATGTTTTGTCATTCCTCATACTTTTTTCTACTGTTATAATCTGTCTTTTTGATTAAAAATACATTTTCTGTGAAATTTAATCCAGTCAAATGGTCGACATAAACGTAGGATACTTGAATGTCTAAGAGCATCTTCAATTGTATCCTCTTATTCTGAAATTGTGGATATTCCTCTTCCTCCTCCTCCTCATCATCAACTCCCTTTTTCCCCATTTTCTACCTAGGGTCAGGGTGCCATGTCAAATGCACCATCTCTCTCTCTCTCTCTCTCTCTGTTCAGTGCCACTCTCCTGCTTTCTTAGACACATGCTTGACTGTTGCTGGTTTTCTCTCATACAATCCATCCACCTCTTTGCTAGATGTCCTTGTTTCCGCATGCCTTCTTCCTGTCTGTCCCACATCTTCTTCATCAGATCGTCTTCTGCTTTTCTACACATGTGCCAGAACTACTGCATTCTCTTCTCTTTGACTTTATTGCAATTAGAACTACTTAGGCTTCTGCTCATATGTCATCATTTCTTCATCCCTTCCACATTGTACATCCTACCAGCCATCTCAGACACTTCATCAACATTACCTCTAGCTTCCTCAACTGCTCTGCCTTTACCACCCACATTTCAGTACCATGCAGTAGTACTGGTTGTACCACTGTTTTGTGTACCTTACGTTTCAGTTTCTTTGACATTCTTCTTTCATATACTACACCTGACACTCTGCGCCAGTTAACTGCAACCCATATGATTCTAGCTTTGGATTCCTCATTCAAACTTCCCATCTCCTCAACCACCCCTCCCAGATACTTGAAGCTGTTAACCTGTTTCACTATTTTACCTTCTATCTTAATTCTCAGCTTCTTCTGAATGCCACCATTTGCTGCCATTACAACAGTCTTATCTGTACTCACTTTCATCCCATGTGCCTTCACTTTTGCGTTCCTTTCCCCTATATTTTGCTGAATTTCTTGTTCAGAGTCTGACTATAATGCCACATAATTTGCATACAGCAAGTTTGTTGACAAGTCCACTCTGACCTGTTTGCTAATGTAGTCCATCACCAGTATGAACAGCAGTCGGCTCAGATCTGAACCCTGTAACAACCCCATTCCCACTGGGAACCCATTTGAGAGACCAAACAGTGTTTGTTCTTCAGTCATTGTACCCTTTTACATAGCCTGCACTAATTCTACCAATCTTTCTGGGACATCAAACTGCCACAGAAGTGCCAGAATCAGCTTTCTTGGGACTTTGTCATATGCTTTCTCCAAGTGTAGGAATCCCCATTTGGACTCTGTCCTCATCTATAGCTTCTTCTGAACTATCTCACTGCAAATATCAGGTCAGTTGTGCTGGATCCTGATCTGAATCTGAACTAGTCATCTCCCATCTTACTTTCCACTACTCTGTGCATTTGTTTATTAATCACTATCTCCAGAACTTTCATGCAGTGTGATAGGAGCTTGATACCTCTGTGTTGGCCACAGTGGTAAATGACCCATTTGTTCTTGAACTCTGGTACTAGCATGCTTATCCAGTCATCTGTGATACACCTTTCTCTCCAAATGCTATGCAGAACCCTCAAGAGCCATTTCTCCCCATTTCATCCCGCATTTTTATCTTATCTGCTATGATCTCATTTGAACCTGCTGCTCTCCCTAATTTCATTTTCCTTAGTGATGTTCTTACTTATTCTATGGTGGGCTTCTCCTCGTCTCTAATCATAGACCATTTCTGGGGCAATACAGCTTCTGTGGGGTTTTCTTCATTCAAAAGCTGGTGGAAGTACTCCTTAATTTGCATTGATGCCCTGTGGACTGGTGAGCAGGTTGTTGCTGACATTTCTTCTGAAGGGTGTCTATATTCTTTATCTTTCTGTTTTTGCCTTGCAACCTAATACAGTTTTTTTGTGCCATCACTGTCTCACTCTACAGAAGGTGGTTGAGTGCCTCTGCTGCCTTGTTCTTTGCTATTGGATCTGCTCTCTTAGCCTTTTTTTAGCCAACCAGTATGCCTTCCTAGCCTGTTCTGTCTTATCTGCCTCCTGCTTTTTCCTGCACTCCTTCTTTCTTTTGATGATTTCCTGGACTTATGCATTGCACCACCCGCTTTCCTTATGTACCTTATTTCCATACTCGCCTATCTATTCTGTAGTCCTCACATATGCTGTTTTGAGGTGCTGCCATTCTTCTACAATTCAACCTATTTCCTCCTTTTCTTGAGATACTAGATCCCTAAGTAATTCCTTGAACTGTTGTGCTTTCTCTCCAGTCACCTTTAGATTTTCAGCCTTGCCTCTGTTGACTATAAAGCCTTCTCTGACCACTGCTTGCAGCCGAATGAGGCAACCAGTGGTTTATGTTGTGAGATGACTGTTTCACTGGGGATTATATTACAACTACTGATTCTACCCCAGTGGCCTTTCTTTACAGAGAAGAAGTCTACATGAATTGCATGCTGTCCACTGTTGCATGGGATCTTGCAACTATCTCTCTTTTTTAAACATGTGTTGGCTACTATCTGGCCATTTGCTAGACAGAAGTCTAGAATGACTTCTCCTTCTTTATTCCTGTTACCCCACCAATGTGGACCTAGGCAGTCCTCATATCCTGCTCTGTCTGACCTGATATGTGAATTCAGTTCACACATTATTAACAATAAATTCATGCTTCCCTGTTTTATCTAATAGTTTCAGCAACTGCTATCTGATGCACTCTTTTCCTCACTATCATGACCATGCCGTGGGGCATAGGCTGATATTATAGATACTATCTTTTCATTAAACTAGAGTCTGACTGTCATGAGTCTGTCACTAATTATGATGGCATCCGTCACTGTCTTCTGAAGTCAGCCTCTCTCTCATCACAATTCCTACACCATTTCTAGCCTGTCCTCTTCTTTTATTTACTTTATTTATTTTACAAGCACCTTTATTGAATTATCACTAGTCACATGGTGAAATATACATTCACATAAAAGTAACTATATTTACATAACAAACATTATACTTCACATATATTGTTATAGACTCTGGATCCTAAGCCAAGTGGTTTTGCTGCAGTGCCCTTCTTACTTTGAGTGTGCCTGCTGTGTTGAATAAACGTTTAATTTAAACCATGAGTCCCCATGAAGTAACAGTTGGTTTTAATACCATTGAGAAGATAGCTGGTGGGACCATGATGGAAACAGAATCAATGAAGCTAGTTTTTATTATAACTGATTTAGACTAGAATTCCTTGAATGTGAAGAGATGCGGTTAAATCAGTAGTGGAGACGTTACAAAACAGGATGGTACATTTAATATTAACATTTTGGGTTCCCACAGATTGATAGATAATGAGCCAAATATTTTATCAAAGGGTCTGTCTTTGAACATTGTGGATATTCATGTTCAACAAATGTATATTGTCGTTCGCCCAGTCAGGATGTAACAGATGAATATCCACGGGTTCCATTCAAGCAACTTTATTATGTATAAACACATCAGGAATGAGGCAATCACTTTAACTTAGATAAACTTATAAACAAACTGACTCTCTCTCATACATGCTCACTCTCTGGCTGCACTCTCAAAACGGCTCTGAAGCTAGCACATTTGCTATTTATATGCACGTGCTGACCTTGGAAATACTTCTTAAAGGAACAACACACGTATATTCTGCGTACATAATTCAGTTTTTCATTCTGAACACGGTGCTCTTGTGGCTGGATCATTGCAGAAAAGAACATTTTGGACCATAGCCCTAATCCAGTTATCAAATGTAAACTGATACATAAATGTTCCAATCCAAGTTATCTCCCTTTCCTGTATTTTTATGGAAATATATATTAATTTTCTAAAATGCTTTTTCTTATGAGGGTCATGGTGGCATAAATGTAAGTAAGGTAAACTAGAATGTTCTATCCTAAATTAAACAGACCTAATGTATTTCTTTTTGGCAAACATTGCTGTTGCAGACCATGTACTGGATAAGCATAGTGCTTCATTGGTGACTTCATGATAAAAAATCATTCTGATTAGATGTTTGATATTTTCTTTGTGATGGACTGGTTTCAGCATTACTAACTACACCATGACTGTTCACAGACTGAGGCAGCATGCAACTGCATTTTGAGTTTTTTCTTGTGACAAAGCTTATTTTTATTTAAATCAAGAATCTCTACCCATGACATTTGAAGCAACAACTGGTTTTAATATAATTGTGAAGACTGTTGGTCAAACCATGATGGAAGCAGAAACAGTGGGACTAGTTTTTTTCCAACTGATTTGGGCAAGAATTTTTTGAATGCAAAGAAATGTGATAAAATCCCTCTGTTCCAGGCCATGTAATCAGAAATGTAAAAGTATATTTTAATAGAAGGCATAAAGAATGTCATAATAATTGTCAAAGTATGGGTTTGAGGAATTTGAGTCCCCCCCACCCCTGTGCTTTTACAGCTCCATTTAAAGAATTGTGAACCTGATTTTGAAATTTTTTTAAGAGGAATGTTTTATAATAAAACAGTTGACAAATAAGGTGTTTTTAACGACAGTCTAATCAAAGAGGAAAGGAAGGTATTAAATGTTTTATCCTTTAATACTGACATATGTATCATGATAGCAGACAAAGCAGGAAGTATAGTAGTGATGAATGAAGATCAACATAATAAAGGCATAAATGATAATAGTGAACAATATAAGGCTCTTGACTCAATGGCTGTTTTTAACCATTATAAAAAGAGCAATTTTATTTTATATCAGTTATACCAAGAATGTGCTTTTTACTGAACAAGTTTAGTATTTCTGACTACTAAATATACAAGGTTGTCGATTATATTTGGGATACCTAAGATACAAAAAGACCTACTAAATCTTCCCTTTAGGCCTAATGTATCAACTAAGGGATCAAAAACAGAATCCTTGGAAGTGATTATTGAGCGTTACATGGTGGTGCTGCGGTAGCGTTATCTCCTCACAGTAAGACGTTGTCTTGTTCGATTCTCAGCTAGAGCATCTTCTATGTGGAGACATGCAGGAACTGGGCGTACCTTCATTGAAGGTTGTGCGTCAGGACCAGTAACTCGGCACGTAAAACACTACTGTCATTAGCGGACCGGAGTTCCGCTGTGGCGACCCCTAACCGGGAAAAGCCGAAAGACACAACAACATTAAGCAAAATAAAACATCTAATTAGAAATACATTTTTTTGTTAGAGAGAGACTCAGTGATGTGGAAATTTCTTCTGATACCATGTTGGTAAAGAGGGATGTAGTGTTGTTTTACACAGTTATATTTACTTTACAGGATACAGACATGTATAAGGATTTCCTGAGTTGTTTAAAGCTTGAAAGTGGTACAGACATTGATCCCATTTGTGTGTTACTTGGTTTAGTGTTGAATAATATTTTTTGTGTGTTTTAAAGATCAGTGTTATCAACAGTTAATGGGAATGTCAATGACTGTGGTTATGGCACCTACACTTGGCTGCATGGGAAAACTGAATATTTTTAATAATGTTCTTTTTAAATATTGTATGTTATGTATTAGCCTTGTTGATTATGTTTTTATTTATTTATTTTATTTATTTATTTTACATTTGTTGATCGGGCTAGTCTAACTGGATATATGTCCATTTTCAGTAGAGGCCCGGGGAGCGGGGAGAAAAGCTCCAAACATCAGCAGTGACAAAGAATACAATATATAATAATAGTCAAGTGAATTACAGTACATTGGCTACATTGGTCAGAACAAAATTGTACTGAGTCATTTAGTAGGTTTAAGCTAAGATCAAATACAGAGAGAAAAACATAAAATTATTATTATTAATTTTTTTTCTTCGTACAATGAAGGAAATTGTAAATTACAGAATAGGCAGCATAGAATAGTAGAGCAGAGAAGTACAGAGAGAGCAAGAAGGGGAATGCGAAATCAGCAGTTTTCTTTATGGAATAGACATTAAGAGAAGTTGATTGATTTTTATTGGGCACATAAACACAGCATCTGTGTACTTGAAGTTTGAATCAAACATTATAATAACAGTACTGACTATTTAGATGTAACTGTTCATAAGAAGGATGGCAAATTGAAATTGATGATATACTGTATAGAAAACCTATAAGGGGTTATAAATATTCAAAGTATTTTAGCATGCCTTTGTTACATACAAAGCAGGTTAACCTCAGATGAAGAGGTAACCATTTATAAATGTAATGAAATAGCTGTTTTTTCTTGATAGGCTCTATCCTAGCAGTTTAATCAATGAAGCATTGAATGAAGTTTGCAATAATAGGAAAAACAGATATAAGCTTATTATGAATTTTAAAGATAAAAATGAAACCGCAGATAATGGCTTCAATGACAAAACTAATCTGATGGTAGTACCATTAGCTTGTACATTTGGCAACAAACCATTTCAGAACATCACTAGACAACAATGGACTGTGCTGAAGGTTAATGAAATTTTGACGGATTTTATAGCTAATTTCCCTTGGTTTCTTGATAAGCCAATATTAAAAGCATGTTAAAAAGATTTAAATGCACACATAATGAGAGTAAACTGCCTAATAAGGACAGTGGCACTTTTCCCTGGTTTGAATGCAGGCAATGTGGAATGACAGCAAATAGTCCTAATGTTGTAAATGTGTTTAGAAATTGTATACTGGGATCTAAAGGAGATACAGCTATGAAACCAGTTGGATAATTTATCATACTCAGTGCTTAGCTAGCAACTTTTTTTTCATTAGTAAGACAGAAAGCTAAAAGAATTAGTAGCAGAAAATATGAGAAGTATCTTAAATAAAGACAAAAATGCCCTTTGCAAACATAGTGTACAATGTGAGACTTATAGCTTTCCATTTTTTATACTAGAGCATGTTAGAAAAGATTTTATGGTGAGTTGATTTGGAATCACTATTGCTGAGTAAGGAGTTGATGTAGCAATTTGAATTGATGGTTCAGTTAATTTTGCCTGTTTTCTTATTAGGTCTAAGCAATTTGTAATTGGAAAAATGTAGTCATGTGATTTTTTGAATAGTATTTAAATGAAATTTGTATTCATTGCTGATATCTGATAAAGGTCCGTATGTACTCTTTGGAATTAAAATGTTTAAATGATTTTAATAAAATTTGTAATGATGGAGTGATCCAAAGGTTCTCTCTTTTTTTTGTTATTTAGTTGACATTACACTAATCATGTGGAAGGTTTCTTTATGTATTTTAGTAGATCTTGTCTCTCTATGAACATTCATCATGAGTATAGTCAGCTAGGTTATAGCCTGTTGAATTGTTTACTTGTTGGTTTTCTAAGTTCCTCCAGAGTTTATATAGTCATACTGTTTCAGTTGGCAGAGATTAACTTTCTCTGGTTAATTGGGGTGATAGATGAAGCTGAAATAGCCTTTACAGCTGACTCAGGCTGCATCTTATGGCTGGTGCCTAAGGCAATTTAACTCAAAAGTAAAAAAAAAACTTGCAGTTATATGCAGATGAACTGCAAGTATTTTTTAATAGTACTAAACAAGGCACTGCTACCCAGTCTGCAGGATGGTAATGTATTTTATAAAGCTATCTGTGTGTGTGTGTGTGTGTGTGTGTGTGTGTGTGTGTGTGTGTGTGTGTGTGTGTGTGTGTGTGTGTGTGTTACTAGTGTTCTGGATGTTGCAGTGAGATGGACTGAAAGGGTCCAATAGCAAAGATGTGAAATACATTACTATGGTCATTATTTATGTGTTTGTTCATTCATTGTTCACAATCAGACATCTGACATTTTTACACTCACACAAGGGTCTGCATGGCCACAATTTTGTACATGTGTGTATGTGTGTGTGGGGGGTCATTTTCTGTATGGGTTATGAAACAAATGGCTATAATTGCTGGATACAGGGTCTTTGTGTGTGTGAAAATGAATCTGACTGGCTTTGCTGTTATTTGATCAAGTTAAACAGTCATTATGCTGGCATTATCAGATAATATAATAATTTGTATTTGGGTGATCTGAAAATCTTTACCCAGTCTGCTGTTTGTGTAGAACAGAGTTAAAATATATTACTTTAGCCACTCTTTTTATGTTAATCAGAGATATGAGGTGTACCCAGTCAAAACAGTTATAAATGGTTGGCACAGAGTCTGTCTTTTGATCAAGCTGATTAACCCCACCGTCATTTCCTTAGGTTAAACATCCAATAATCTGGCTTTGCATAAGTAGCGGATATTTAATATGATAAAGCTGGAATACATTATTATGACCATATTTTTTTTCAACATAGTCAGACCTATGAGGTTTGAGTAAAAAGTAAATTACCTACAACTTATGGATACAGGGTTGTTTGTGGATGAAAGTGATTGTCTATGTAGGTGTGTACTGGAGATATTGCAGTGCATCTAAAGGTAACAAGCTGGCTATAGTTTCTTGCACATTCTATCACAGTCCAACATCAGAATTTTACACAGTTGGTTGCTAACGTTGGTATTGTGAGTGACTGAATAGGATGTATGTGATAATAACTGATAATTTTCATAGTGATACAGCACATAGTGTTGCCATCTCATGATACGTCATTCACTGGTTGAGTTCTTGACTGTTATTCCTTCTGTGTGGTTTGTGCATGTCCTCCCAGTCTTTGCATTGGCTTTGTCTAGGAGCTTTGATTTCCTCCAGTACCCCAAAGTGCCATAGGTAAATTAAATTGTTTCCATTTTTTTGTAGTTAATGGTACACTGTACGTGCATGCATACATCAGTGTATGTGCATATGTTTGTGTGTGTGTGGGTGGGGCGGGATATCTTGTAAGAGGCATTAGTTTTCAGGGGAGGTGCTAGTATATGTGCGCATTGCATGAAAGAGAAAACGCATATGACCAAACTTTTTTGGACGCATATGCAATATAGAGGAACGTATTTAACTTTTCTATCCATAGGAAAAAAGAGCATTTAACAAGTTAATATATTTCAAAGTAAGACATAAATGCATTGTAGAGCTTCTTTAACCTCAGAGTAGTGGCCCATGTACCTCAAATTGTATGAAATGATTTTGGAACATTTGTAGAGTGGGTCCCACAGATCTCAAGTTGCATGAAAGGATTTTGACACAGTGGTAGAAATATGCCGAATCTTCCTCCTCTGTCATGGGCCCCATACAGTCTAAAACCAGCCCTGCTCAGCAGTGCACATAAATGGTCGCTATAGATTTTGTGTGGCCAGGGACAGAATGCTCTTATTTCTTTAATTTTCCTCACAATCAAGCCAATATGATGTGCACAGAAGGTTACTCTAGGTTGTCTGGGGGAAGTGGACAGTTTAGAAAGAAGGAATTGGAATGTTATATTATAAGCATCATTGCTTTACTTTCCTTGCAATAAGACATCAGATGTGCACACATCTGACTAACATTTGTGAACAGGTGTAAAGAAGCATGGTATGTATATATGTCTGACAGCAACACGTTGAGCTATATAATTGTGGCACTTTGCTCCTTCACATTTGTAATTGTCTAACATAGACTGGCTACTCATCAACTGTATGCCTTTTGTGGTTAGGGGTAAGGAAGAGCACCTTGCACACGTATGACAAGAACAAAATTAAATATATGACTGTGGTTATTTGTTGTTTCACTTTTATCTCAGTCCAGCACAGCAGGGGTAAACAGAAGTGACTTCCACTTTTTGGGAGGGGTAATCAATTAGGTCCTGCTGTCAGATTTGATTTCTGTACATTACAAGCATTTGTCTTATCATTTTACTTGGAACTACTATTTAGCTAACTTTGAACATCAAATTTTGGACATAACTTATTTCTACTGTGAAAAAAAGAAAAAAAAAGAATGCATTTCATTCTAGTTTATGATTTTTATTAGGGCATCATTAGAATAAAAGGATTGCAAAAAAAACTCAAAATGCACCTCAGAACAGATAGAAATGCATGGCTTCTTATCAGGTTAATTCAATACTTTCTCCACAGTTATTATTTGCAGTCTTCACCATTCGGGATAGATTGAATGAATGAGGTAAAAGTGGATGACTAAGGAAAAGTGTGAAAAAGGTAACCCTTGGATATGTCTGGATCTGCATGAGTGAGTCCAGAAATACAGAGGCCGAATGGCCAAAAAAATGGACTTGAATGCATCAGGTCTGGGATGGCCATTTCTTATAGGTTCATTGGTAAATACTATGGTATCAGTCTACATACTATTGGAAGCATAGCCAACAATCAGAGATGAGAGTCAAACCCAGTATTTTATATCTGTAAGGTGAAGATCTTAATCATTATGCAATCCTGACCCCCAAAGTATCCCTAATGTGAATTCAAACCCAGCACTGCTTGTGCATTTTTTCAAAACATGCTTCATTAATACATTGTACTTTTGAGAAAGTGTTTGTAATATTCACTTTTCCCTGAGGTATCGTAATTTCAGAATTGGTATATATAACTCTGGAGAATGTGGCATGGGCTTAACCCCCTGCAAAAAAAAATGTTTTTTTTGGGGAGGGGGGGGGGGGTTGTTGGCACTCATAGTTATGAGTACCGACATTTCAATAAGGAGCTGTGAAAAAAATAAAAAGTAATCTACTTAGATTATATTGGGAGAGGAAACTGAGGGGGTGGCATGGGTGGAGGGCTATTGTGCAGTGGAGAGATACTATGAAGTCCTTTACTAGGGCTCTATTTCCCCTAAAGTTGGCCATGTTGATTATAGTCAAATATCTGATTATCTATGTAGTTACTACAGTGGACAGAATGAGTAGGTACTGAAAGAGTGTGCATATGAAAATGACAGATCCCAGCTTCTGTTTATCACAGGAAAGTAGTCATTGACCTGTCATAATATAACCCTGTTTCATTTAGTTTCATTCTGGAGCCCTCACCACCACCACTCTGTAGTCACTGTCTACCATTGTAGTTGAATTTCATATGGAAGAAATATCAGAATTATTGGGAACTTGGAAGCATCTCTTATCTTCTTTGAATAACTTACTGAATTATAAAGAGACAACATTCCCACTTTTTAGATAGATAATCTTCTGTGAGTAAAGAATGAAAAGTATATTATTCACCTGCAACAGACCTTTCAATATGTAAGGCTCAGCAAACTGTAATTTTTGGAGAATAACCATGTTCACAGCTGGTATATTTAATCATATACATATAAAATGCACTTTGAGTTTTCCTTATTGGTAGCTAGTCAAACAGATACTGCAGTTTACATAAGAAATCACATTTACAATCAACCCAGTGCTAAAATGATTTGATCTGCTGTTTTGAAAAACTGCCAATGCATCACTCTAGTGAAAAAAGCCATAATGGCTTAGTATGCAGCCGATGGCTCAAACACAAAGGAGATTTTATCTTGCTTACCAGAATTAATAAAACTATGTAACACTTACCCACCAGAGATAATGGGGTATTTTATAGGGTCATTTGAATCGTGGGTAGGTGTTGCATAGCACGACTGCACTTTGAGTGCAAACATGGATGGATCTGCACCTTGGACACTTGCTCCTATGTACGCTGGTGTTCCAACAATAAAGACAAGTGGCATGTCATTGACTGTGTAGGGCCTTGTATAGTTTGAGTACTTGTACATCTGCATTGTAGTAACATAGGTCATAGATCCTGCAACAGTTATGCTGTTGGTTCTGTAAATGAAAGAAAAATAAATAAATGTATACCAAATTAGGCAGAACGACAGAAGATATTTAATGCAATATATAAATGTTTTATGCATGAGGACCAAGAAACATTGTGCAACACTTGATACTAAGACAAACAAACAAAGGCAGAGGCATCACAATGTTTGGTCACTTTTACAAAGTTATACAGTGACTGACATGTAGTCTTAGTATGCCTGCTTGAGAAGAGAGTCCAGTGCAATCTGTAAATACTGGGTAACCATCTTACATACAGTGCAATAGACTGGAGGAGGGTAAAAGAGTAGTAAAGAAACCTAAGCAGAACCAGTAGTGATAGCATACAGGACAACTTCTGCTTCAGCTGAGATTAAGTGTAAACAGTTTTCAGGGAGCACAGCAGATACTATGTAGATACTGGGCTACTGAATTGTAAGATACAAGAGTAGATTGTGGAGTATAGCAGGATGTCAGTAAAGTGATGGAGATATATTGAGTTGAATGATAGAATGTGTAATGAAGTAAGTACGATGGAATGTGTGGGAGATACATTTAATGGAGGGG
Source organism: Protopterus annectens (assembly GCF_019279795.1). Lineage (NCBI taxonomy): Eukaryota > Metazoa > Chordata > Ceratodontiformes > Protopteridae > Protopterus > Protopterus annectens. The sequence goes on from NC_056726.1 coordinate 1,693,686,834, forward strand.
ATAAGATACAAGAGTAGATTGTGGAGTATAGCAGGATGTCAGTAAAGTGATGGAGGTATATTGAGTTGAATGACAGAATGTGTAATGAAGTAAGTACGATGGAATGTTTGGGAGATACATTTAATGGAGGGGATAAGATATAAGAATAAATTGTGGAGTATAGCAGGATGTCAGTAAAGTGATGGAGATATATTGAGTTGAATGATAGAATGCGTAATGAAGTAAGTACGATGGAATGTGTGGGAGATACATTTAACAGAGGGATAAGATACAAGAGTAGATTGTGTACTATAGCAGGATGTCAGTAAAGTGATGGAGATATATTGAGTTGAATGATAGAATGTGTAATGAAGTAAGTACGATGGAATGTGTGGGAGATACATTTAATGGAGGGATAAGATACAAGAGTAGATTGTGGAGTATAGCAGGATGTCAGTAAAGTGATGGAGATATATTGAGTTGAATGATAGAATGCGTAATGAAGTAAGTACGATGGAATGTGTGGGAGATACATTTAATGGAGGGATAAGATACAAGAGTAGATTGTGGAGTATAGCAGGATGTCAGTAAAGTGATGGAGATATATTGAGTTGAATGATAGAATGTGTAATGAAGTAAGTACGATGGAATGTGTGAGAGATACATTTAACAGAGGGATAAGATACAAGAGTAGATTGTGGACTATAGCAGGATGTCAGTAAAGTGATGGAGATATATTGAGTTGAATGATAGAATGCGTAATGAAGTAAGTACGATGGAATGTGTGGGAGATACATTTAATGGAGGGATAAGATACAAGAGTAGATTGTGGAGTACAGCAGGATGTCAGTAAAGTGATGGAGATATATTGAGTTGAATGATAGAATGCGTAATGAAGTAAGTACGATGGAATGTGTGAGAGATACATTTAACAGAGGGATAAGATACAAGAGTAGATTGTGGACTATAGCAGGATGTCAGTAAAGTGATGGAGATATATTGAGTTGAATGATAGAATGTGTAATGAAGTAAGTACGATGGAATGTGTGGGAGATACATTTAATGGAGGGGATAAGATACAAGAGTAGATTGTGGAGTACAGCAGGATGTCAGTAAAGTGATGGAGATATATTGAGTTGAATGATAGAATGCGTAATGAAGTAAGTACGATGGAATGTGTGGGAGATACATTTAATGGAGGGGATAAGATACAAGAATAGATTGTGGAGTATAGCAGGATGTCAGTAAAGTGATGGAGATATATTGAGTTGAATGATAGAATGTGTAATGAAGTAAGTACGATGGAATGTGTGAGAGATACATTTAATGGAGGGGATAAGATACAAGAGTAGATTGTGGACTATAGCAGGATGTCAGTAAAGTGATGGAGATATATTGAGTTGAATGATAGAATGCGTAATGAAGTAAGTACGATGGAATGTGTGGGAGATACATTTAATGGAGGGATAAGATACAAGAGTAGATTGTGGAGTATAGCAGGATGTCAGTAAAGTGATGGAGATATATTGAGTTGAATGATAGAATGCGTAATGAAGTAAGTACGATGGAATGTGTGAGAGATACATTTAACAGAGGGATAAGATACAAGAGTAGATTGTGGACTATAGCAGGATGTCAGTAAAGTGATGGAGATATATTGAATTGAATGATAGAATGCGTAATGAAGTAAGTACGATGGAATGTGTTTACAGCTCATATTGAGAAATAGACGGGCTCAATGCAAATGAACCCACATAATTGCAGGGAGGTGAGTAACTATCATGTGGGATCTGGCAATTTAATAATACTAGTTTTATGACCAAGTAAATGCAGGTTTCCTCATGTTCCTTTGGTCTGGTTGTTATTTATTATTAACTAATCAGTTCAAGACAGCTGAGTACTTATTCAAGTCTGGAAACATGGTCATGTTTATGGCATTCATCAAGGTAATACCTCATATTTTTGATGTCCACTAAACCTCATCCACTAAATGTCATAGAATTATCTACACAGACAAAATAATTCATATTGGCATGCTTTAGTCGACCATTTTGCGACTATCTGCTCTTTACCTATGACCCCTCTCTAGACACCACTCCCATACCCTTTTCCTTATTCCCTCCTTTAAATGTCTCTCCCACACATTCCATCTTACTCACTTCACTGCACATTCTTTCAGCTCAATATATTTCCATCAATTTACTGACATTCTACTATGCTCCACAATCTTACTCTTCCATTTTACAATTCAATAGCCCAGTAACTACTTGTTCGTTACATTACAAACTACTTCTAGAATCTTTATTATCCTATACAGAGGACAAGTCACTCATCTGTAAATGTTGTATATAAGGCTAAATTTAAAAACAATGATAATAATGTTAATAATGTACATTGTATTGTATTTTTCAATTCTTTGTAGTTATTTTCCTGGATATTGCTAATAAGCTAAAAATAAGTGGGAAAACAGACTTGGGTACACATTTGAGAACTGGAACATTAAGCAGCAACAAAAGTTTAGTTCATATTAAATTATCAGATGTATAGAAAATGTGCTTGCTTGTAGGAAACATTGAAACAGTGTTTTTTTTCCCAACAAGGTTGTAGAAGTCTATAAATATAAGCCATAAACCATGCACCCTGACAAGCCAATACATTTATTTTTGTATCATCAGCAGCAGCAACCACCCTTCTTCCCATGTTCTATGTGAGGTCAGAGTGTAGTGTCAACTGTCACCATCTTTCTGGACTCAGTGACACTCTCTTACTTTCCATAACAGTCAAGCCTGGATTGCATGCCTTCCCTTACTTATTCTATCAGATCCTTTGCTGGACTTTCTTGTTTACTCTTACTGTCTTCTTGCCTCTTCCTTATGTTCTTCAGCAAATTGTCTTGTTAAGGATTTTTCTTCCGTTTTGTAATACTTTCATAAGTATCATTTTTCTGTGGTTGTTTATAGTTATCAGTGCTGATGTTTGCAAACTATTGTGGAAAGTATGACCACAGTAACATGATTTTTTTTATATACAAGGCATTTTTGAGCATGTGTGTGTGTGTGTGTGTGTGTGTGTGTGGTGTACTTATCTATTTTTTGACCAAATTAAAGGTAGCAAATGAGAGCACAGGGGAAGCAAATGGAGGATACAACACTTGATTAGCAAATGAAGAATGAGATGGATGGAGGTAGGATATGAACATATGTCTCAACATTTATCTCAGTATTTCTGGTGACCTAAAAATATTTGTGTTTATTTACTGAAAGTAATATCAATGTTTTTTCAGCCTACTACTCATGTCAGGATGAATAACTATAGCCAATAATGTGTACATTACCAAAATATCTAGGATGTTAAGAGGTATTAATGGGAATATTTTGTTGTGGGACAGGTGTCCTTTTTTATTGAGTAGGGCAAGCTGATTTAGGAAGTCAGGGAAGTAAGAGGGTGATAAAGAGGGGGGGGTAGGTTACATGGAATGACAGACAGAACTAACAGAGTGTGGAGTAACAGAATGAAGGAGGGGGAACACAATGGTGTTGGAGACATCAGACAGGGGGAAGACAATAGTGTGAAAATGATTGAAAAGCAAGGGTAGGCATAGACACAAAAGACAGGAGAACTCTGGGTTGGGGATAGGAGTGAATGTTAAGAAATGCAGTGTCTGCCAGCTTAGACTTAGTGGAAGATTATGAGACACCTGATCAATCATCACCACTGGGTCTTGCTTCAGAAGGTGGATGCGTTACTCAGTGGTGACGACTGAGTGGGTGGCTCATAATCTCCCGCTCAGTCATTACCCACTCAGTCATCACCACTGGGTCTTGCTTCAGAAGGTGGATGCATTACTCAGCAAGGATATGACCCAATGAGTCACTAGTGCATGGTTTCTATATGGCTGATGCAGTCATCCAACCTCCTGTCTCATAGTAGAGTTTAAATACTCAATAAAGGGCAAGGGCACAATATTATTGATGTCATCCTCCCAAATGATGAAAATATCATCCAGGTATCTGGAATACATTTTCCATGGAGTAATGGGAAACTTGTCAAATAGAAATAGCTTTTCCCATTGTAGTAAAACTATATTTGCAAATACGCGGGCACAAGATGCCCCCATTCCCACCCCTTTAACTTGGTGGAAGTATTGCCCATCTATAAATACAAAATTATTCTGCAAAACAACCTCTATCAGAGAGTTTAACACATAAATATCATAATCCCCAAACTGTTTAGTATGAATAAGAAAATCATTAAACCAAATTAGTCCCACTTTATGGGGTATGACATTATACAACTCCATTACATCAATGGTTAAAAAATATTATCAGAAAATGGCACATCCCTGATCTTAAGTAAAAAATCCCAAGAGTCTTTGCACAAATAATTTACATTCATGACAAGGTCATTAAGTTTATAATCAATAAATTTAGAAAGGGGGTGGGTCTTAGAGTAGCTTGCATTGACTATAGGCCTCATAGGTGGACTCCTTATATCTTTGTGCATCTTTGGAATACCAAAGATGGTTGGCACCAATGGGCGCTTCACTTGCAAAAAATCATATAACATACCATCAATTTGGCCCTGATCAAATAAATCTTTAAGCAAATAGTCATTTTTTTTATAAGCTAAATGAATGAAGTTCAACAATGTTTCCTCATAAAAATAATTTTCAAACAAATAAATAAACATACGATTAAGATAGTCAACGTTATGCATTATTACCACCCCACCCCCTTTATCAGGTTTCATCGTTCAGACATTTTTATCCCTAATCAACTTGTGCAACAGTTCAGACTCTACTTTATTTAAATTAGGAACAATTTCATACTTTTTACTTGCCAACAGTGCTCTGAAATCATGTTCAACTAATTTTTCAAACAGTATCAACGGTAATGGGAGCACTGGGTTAAACACAATACTTCTCTTTAAGATACCAACCTCTTCATTAGAACTATTGTGCTCAAATACAATTCTAAATTTTAATTTCCTAAGGAATAACTTTAAATCAGCTAATAAATACTCAAGTTTTGCTTAGTTTGTTGGTACAAATGATAAACCTTTGGAAAGTAAATCAGCATAGTTCTCACCATAGTCATTGTTTGAAAAATCATATAGGTAAAAGTCATCTTGTGCATTAGAACAAATCAGGGGAATGCCTGTCTGTTCATCAACCATAGTGTCTAAACCTTTCACATTCACTGGTCTTCTGCTGATAAGTCCTCTGGTTCAGCCTCTATTGGTTGCCATAGTTCTGTTGTTGAGGCCGCCAATGTCACTGCACCCCTTCCCCCTGTAAATTCTTGTTCTGTAGTCTCTCTGAGCACCTCACCATTCCATTTTTTGAAAAAGAGTCTACTTCATCATGCTCTCTTTCCCCACATAAAGAAGAAGGCCTATCACCATCTTTGTATTCATAGCTACCACGCAACAACGGAAGCTTGGGATAAGCAAACCCTTGGGCATAAGCGTTATTGTCATGTTTAAGCTTATTGTTTTTCCTTATTTGTATTTGTATTTATCGATTTCCACAAAAATACATTGGTAGCGATCAACTCCTTGTCCAAACAACAAGACCCCTTGATGTTATCATTTAGTTTATTAGCCTCACCAACCAATGTATTTATTTCCTTCTGATTATTTTTAATAATTAGTTCCAAAAGTTCCAAACCCATTATGTCAAATAATCTTAACAATTCCAAGTGAAAAGGAGAACCCTCTACAAGACCGTTGGGGAAACTTCCAGCACCTCAGTCCTTTTGGCACAATTTTACATTTAATGCACTCCTTAAGGTATGAATTCTTATGACATTTAGACAGAACAGTTTGAAATTTAGCCATAGATTGTTTTAAACTCAACCCTTCGTCGTTCTCTTAGTGATGTTTGAAAAATGGAATGAACTGTTGAGCCAACCATTGAAATTCAATCTGGTATCAGAGTAATTTATGGAACAGGCCTCATTACCGGCACCATCAGTTCTTACTGCATCATTGAGACAGATAGGAGTACAAAATAATTCATTAGGTTCAAGGTTGGTTACCTTTGGTCCCTGAACCTGCTTCTTAAGCTCCTTCACCATTTGTGTCAGCAAGCCGATACTCACTACAACCTTGTCCATTATACCATCGGTTTGTTCCCCTAAGGTAGAGGGCAGTTCACAACCGGCCATAGTGTCACAAATCACCAAGAACCAAGTAAAAGCAGTCTACAAACAAACAGAATGAACCAGCTGTAGCCACAAACACCAAAGAGTCCCAGATAATTACAAGCCGATACACTTTAATTCCACTAAGGTATTCCAGTATTGACAAATGTGGTGCTGCTGTTTAAAAATTGTTATTTTTAATGGTTACAACTGTTACTGTGCAAACAGGCACATCTTTCACAACAGCAGGTACACTGTGCACCTCATTCCTTTCAATCTATTCAGTGGCTGAAGTTATAAAAAGGGCATAATGAAAGACTGCATGCTGTTATGCACTCCCATGGTATCTGGTTAGTGAAAGGATGTATACTTAAAGTACTGAGGTGGTGAATCTGCCTGTAATTCTGCTTCCTTTCAGTTAAGAATGTCAAGTTTGTTTTGACTCAAGTCACTGTAGTGGTGATGTCACTGTTTCTCCCATGCATGGGATGCTGAGCCCAATTTAAACATGTCATCTCTGGATCTGGATACTATACCCTCAGTTGTACAACATAGACCCATTTCTTTACTGTAGCAGAAAAATGATGGTCAAAGGCCAAGTCACTGTATTCATGCATTCCCAATTTCCTGATCATTGCATCTACTGTTAGGGGTACATCATCAGTGTAGTAATTTACAGGGGTGTCCACCTTGCTTTAGACCATAATTCTCATACTGGGTATTGGTCTGTGTTACATCTTCTGGAGGGTACCTGTGTCCTTGGAGGATTCTGTAACTGTGCCTTGCTTGCAGTTGTCTGCAAACCTGTTCAGCTAGAGACCTTTGATGATAACATTGACTTCACAGAAGTAAATACCAAAAAGGAGCAGACCAGCACTGAACCTAGTGACTGCCCTTTTTGTGGAGATAGACAACCCACTTTTTATTTTGTTGTTCTTCTCCGTGATTCAGGTAGCTATCCAGTGGGACACAAAGTGGTTTATGCAAAATTTAATGAGCATGTTTACAATGCTTGAGAGGGGGTATTGCGCTTAATTTTTGGCTGGTCGAGGTAGGCAATATGCACCTTTTTGCCTTCATCTATTGCCTCGGTGGCCTTCTCAAAGAAATCCACCAGGTTGAGTAGGCATGACCTGCCAGTGATGAAAACATACTGAGTTGGATCCAATGCCTGCAGGTTTCCAGTCTTATTTATAATATCTATGATAATTATTTTCTTGTTCTTACATATGAGACTAGTCAGGCTTATGGATTTGTAGTTTCCTTGATTCAGTGGATGCCCTGCCCTTGTGCAGAGAGATAACAGTTGCAGTCCTCTATTTGTTCAGCATGAAACCTGTTTGGATGCTAGTGTCAAATAGTGATTCAGGTGGGCCCGTTAGGTCATGTTTCATGCTATTAAGAAGGCACCCTGAAATATTATTGTGGCCCATTGATGCATTGTTTTTAGGCTTGGAAAGTGCATTTTGGATCTGTTCCCAAGGAACAGTTGGGGGAGTTATGGCTGGGGCCACTTTTTGAGAGTTGTTTGCAGAGATTTGCTTCATCCTCTGGCTCAGTATAGGTGACTCCACTTACAATTAGTTCAGCACATTACTGTGTTTTGACTTTGAGGTTGTAGATGTTACTGAAGAAAAACTTGTGATTGTCCTTAGCCTGGGATGCTATGTTGACCTTACATTTGGCTTTGGTAGACTTAGCTAGTCCCCTGAGCTGCTTATTTAGGTTGTCAAGGGAGTTATTTTCTTGTTGGTCATTGCAATTCCTATTTTTGGTGATGATTTTCTTCCTTTTTGATATACATATTACTCATATTGAGAATTCCTCCAAGGTGGCTTGCTTTTTTAGTTTGCATATGTATATTTCAGGTAGGTACTGCTGTCTCTAAGCAGATGTATACATCAGTGTAAAGTTTTTTATAAAGAAATCCACAGGGGCAGCAATGGTTCCTGGGTTTTGGGAACTGAAATTTTTGCCAGGGTGCCACTTAAAAATAGGCAGCTTTCCAATGAATAATTCATAAAAGTTCCAAAGGTAGCTGGGGTCTCAGGCTTTATTTTTATTTCAAATGAGACAGCTTTATATCCAAACTGACCAGTGAGCATGTTATACTTTCGGTGGGTGGGGGGGTGGGGGCTCCATTTCATAGGTTTAAATAAATAAGTGGTGTGGATTTCCTAGGTTATAGACTGGGGGTTTACAGCTTGCAAGGATAAGGTATGGAACTTTTTATGGTAAGTTGTGCATGCAGAAGCTCCAATGCACTGCTTCTCTAGCCTTGATGTGTGTTTGTTTTTGATCTAAACTTTAAACCATGCCTTACACTTAAACTTTTTGTTTATGTAGCTGGAAGTTGGGCAAACATTTCAAGTTAAAATGCATTGCAATGGCTTGTTATTAAATGTAGTAAGTTTCTATGCTGTTTTGAACATTTTCTTTCCATTCTGGCTTTATTAACACACAATGCACTTTTGAGCCCAGATACTATTGACACCTAATCATGCAAAGATTTCCTCTGTGTGTGTCCTCTAATCTCATTAATGCTTTGGCACTAGAATAGCCTCCAAAAGCAAAATGGGTTCCTCCATATCATCTCAACAAGAAGTCTGGACAAAGACAAAATGATTTCTCAAATTCAATTTAAATATTGATGTTATAAGGTTTTTAGCTTGCTCTTTCTGCTCTTTCTGAAAGATATGAAGCCTGAAACTCAAATATTTGTCACTTTTTGATCATTTCAATCCTCAATGATTTACCAGAAATCCAAAGATTTTATGATGAGCATATCAAGAATGTGAGGCAAAAATGTGGACATTCTGTGAAATTCTGGATACCTGAGAGAGAGAGAGAGAGAGACAGAGAGAGAGAGAGAGAGAGAGAGAGAGAGAGAGGGCAATAACGGTGCCTTGTTAACCTGCGTTGATTTCACAAACATATTTTACATTTTCAGATGTGGAACAAGCCAGTTAAATTAAGCAATTATCCTTCGCTTCTGAAAGCAAAGTAATGCCATTAGAATGTCTTATTTAATACAGTGTTAACGGTTTGGTTAGATGAAGTACTAGACAGATACAAAATATATCCACAGACGTCAAGAACAGCAATCGTTTTACAACACCTCAAAGAGTCATTTGCATGCATCCCTTTTGCCTCCAGCACAGAAGGTTAAAGGTATTACACAGTGAAGGCTTTAGCTTGGATGAGTCTTTCTTGCAGTTTTTACTCAATATAGAACAGCACACTTAAATATTTTGAGTGGTATTCATAGGCAGTGCATACCATTAAATAAATTATCATGTAAATGGGGATATTTAGGGAGAAGGCAATTCACTGACACTATTATGACTGCACTGGGGTAAATATAGAGCAGGATGCAGCATTTGCAAGTGACTGCAAAGTGATGTGGAAATGAGGATCTTTTTGCAAATGAGGCACCACAAAGATTATACAAATTAAATCATCAAACATGGTGGATCTATTCAAGATGAATCATATGTGCAGTGTCACAGTGTTCTCCTATTCTGGGTGTCAGGAATTGTTGGGATATATGGTGCTGCAATGTCTGTAATAGCAGCAGCTATAGAAAGGCAACATTTGTGCTATGTTTGTGCCATATACTATCATATCAGTTACCCTTCGCTGTACCAACTGTAGATCTTTCATTATAGCGATCCAGCTCCTTATGTACCTGGCCTTGATCCCTCTTTCCAGTGTTACCTTTGCCCAGGATGTGCATGCCAGGTAGGAAAGAGGGTCTACAGTAACACCTCCATCTCCTGGGTGGTGGCTGCTGTCATCTTGGCTCCAATGCAAGATGCATACATCTATGAGTTATTCATGTCAGGCATTGTTACTAGGTAGCCTTCTGCAGATGTCCTCTGTGTATGTGAGCTGCCTCCTCCCATATTTTGTGGTCACTTAGCCATATTATGTAATGCTATAACTGTTCCACTTTACTATACAAATACCAGCAAAGATCATGTTATCATTATACATTGTCCTGGATCATTATAATAACCCCCTGTAGTGCTCTTCAGACACTGTACCCAGAGCTGGCCTTTGGTCAACTGGTGCCCTAGGCAAAATGGCTTCACAGCACCCCCCACACCACCCTGTGCTCTCATCCTGGTCTATATACACCACCCAAATTACTTTGCCTTTCTCCCCATATAAATTAAGAAGTGGGTTTGTATACTACTCTGTAACTTCTAGCTGCTACTGTGCATGCAGCAGTGCCGAGGTGCTTTGCTGCCAGTATGTACATACATACATAATATCAGGAATGCTTGAGCATACTTACCTACATGTCATGTGATGATAGGCAGTCCAACCAGTCATGCATGGCTCCTTCACTGTACCTGCCTAAGATTACTTCACCATGTAACGCGACTAGACTAATTTACTTTGAGTCCTTTTATCAGACTATTTCTGATATCAATCCCTGCTATGAATTCCAAGTTTAATTCTTTCATGCTGTTTTAGGATGTAAGGAATAGAATACATGCATTTATACTTACTGATTTTTTTTTCTAAATATTGGTAACAAATTAACAGTTCTGGTATGCAGATATTCAAACAGAAAATATTTTTACTTTATGAATGAGGGAAGCCATACATACCTTAACAAAGGACTCACACTTATATCTAGACTTGCATCCATGTGCAAAGGGTATGAACAAACAAAGGTTACGTTTATACTGTTATAAAAGATGACGAGGAGACCGGTTGTGTTATATTTAAACAAAACATCAAGGCTGTAAGTAACATGAGTGCCATTCACCTGTAAAAAATAAGAAAGAAACAAATATGATTTAGGTGGCATTGGTAGATTAACAATATAGTTATGTAATCCATGGCAAACGTTACATAAACTGCTCTTAGATCACCATATCCCATACCTTTTTGTTGACTTCACAGAGGCATTGTAGAAAGAAAATATTTATTAGGGGAGAGACAAGAGGAGTCATACACATGCAAAATAAAATTTTCACTCTTAGCAAAAATGATCAGGCATACATCTGCGTCAAATAAATCAGTAATCTGACATAGATCTGCATGAATTAAATTAAGTCGCTAATGGAATCTTTTTCTTAATGAGATAAGACAATCGGAATTGGAACATGAATGACTCTAAAGCTTGCCACTTTGTGTACATTTCTTTCACAAGACCAGAGAGAACAGATCACTCATCAGGAATATATGAACTTTTGAATATTAATTTAAAATTGTTTTTACAAGAGGATAAGCCAGGTATCCCCTTAGGTCTCCTACTTATGCATAGTAATCATACAATTGTACACTCCTGGAGAAAAATGAATACCACGTAATCAATGCTGTATTTTCTCACCATTGACAAGTACAGTTTGTTTGCCACTGGAGCCACTTTCTCCACAAACGTACAAAATATGGGCAAATAAGCAGTGAGTTCTGGTACACTGCAGCACAAATACCAATTTCATAACAGAGGACAAGTAAATAAAACCGCATGTTAATACAAACACAGAAAGATGAAATTAACCCACTGGAAAAGTTTCAAGATCAGCTATGAAATTGTAGTAACAGGAAGTGACGGTACAAAACTATGACAAATTTCAGCTAGAATGTCAGTGCTGCAGTGGACTGCATTGACAAAGAAGATATAATAAGGAATAAGGAATGACAACAAAATGAGGAGTTCCTTCTGTCTGTCAGTTGTAATGTATGTATGTCTGTAATAAGGAGGAATAAGGAAGGACAACAAAACAAGGAGTTCCTTCTGTCTGTCAGTTGTAATGTATGTATGTCTGTAATAAGGAGGAATAAGGAATGACAACAAAAAGAGGAGTTCCTTCTGTCTGTCAGTTGTAATGTATGTATGTCAGTAATAAGGAGGAATAAGGAATGACAACACAATGAGGAGTTCCTTCTGTCTGTCAGTTGTAATTTATGTATGTCTGTAATAAGGAGGAATAAGGAATGACAACAAAACGAGGAGTTCCTTCTGTCTGTCAGTTGTCATGTATGTACGTCAGTAATAAGGAGGAACAAGGAATAACAACAAAACAAGGAGATCCTTCTGTCTGTCAGTTGTAATGTATGTATGTCTGTAATAAGGAGGAATAAGGAATGACAACACAATGAGGAGTTCCTTATGTCTGTCAGTTGTATGTATGTCTGTCTGTAATAAGGAGGAATAAGGAATGACTACAAAACGAGGAGTTCCTTCTGTCTGTCAGTTGTAATTTATGTATGTCTGTAATAAGGAGGAATAAGGAATGACAACAAAACGAGGAGTTCCTTCTGTCTGTCAGTTGTAATGTATATACGTCAGTAATAAGGAGGAACAAGGAATAACAACAAAACAAGGAGCTCCTTCTGTCTGTCAGTTGTAATGTATGTATGTCTGTAATAAGGAGGAATAAGGAATGACAACACAATGAGGAGTTCATTATGTCTGTCAGTTGTATGTATGTCTGTCTGTAATAAGGAGGAATAAGGAATGACTACAAAACGAGGAGTTCCTTCTGTCTGTCAGTTGTATGTATGTATGTCTGTAATAAGGAGGAATAAGGAATGACAACAAAACGAGGAGTTTCCTTCTGTCTGTCAGTTGTAATGTATGTACGTCTGTAATAAGGAGGAATAAGGAATGACAACAAAACGAGTAGTTCCTTCTGTCTGTCAATTGTAATGTATGTACGTCTGTAATTAGGAGGAATAAGGAATAACAACAAAACAAGGAGTTCCTCCTGTCTGTCAACGAGGAGTTCCTTCTGTCTGTCAGTTGTAATTTATGTATGTCTGTAATAAGGAGGAATAAGGAATGACAACAAAACGAGGAGTTCCTTCTGTCTGTCAGTTGTAATGTATATACGTCAGTAATAAGGAGGAACAAGGAATAACAACAAAACAAGGAGCTCCTTCTGTATGTCAGTTGCAATGTATGTATGTCTGTAATAAGGAGGAATAAGGAATGACAACACAATGAGGAGTTCCTTATGTCTGTCAGTTGTATGTATGTCTGTCTGTAATAAGGAGGAATAAGGAATGACAACAAAACGAGGAGTTCCTCCTGTCTGTCAACGAGGAGTTCCTTCTGTCTGTCAGTTGTAATGTATGTATGTCTGTAATAAGGAGGAATAAGGAATGACAACATAACGAGGAGTTCCTTCTGTCTGTCAGTTGTAATGTATGTACGTCTGTAATAAGGAGGAATAAGGAATGACAACAAAACGAGGAGTTCCTTCTGTCTGTCAGTTGTAATGTATGTACGTCTGTAATAAGGAGGAATAAGGAATAACAACAAAACGAGGAGGTCCTGCTGTCTGTCAGTTGTAATGTATGTATGTCTGCAATAAGGAGGAAAAAGGAATGACAACATAACGAGGAGTTCCTTCTGTTTGTCAGTTGTATGTATGTACGTCTGTAATAAGGAGGAATAAGGAATGACAACACAATGAGGAGTTCCTTCTGTATGTCAGTTGTATGTATGTATGTCTGTAATAAGGAGGAATAAGGAATGACAACACAGCGAGGAGTTCCTTCTGTCTGCCAGTTGTAATGTATGTATGTCTGTAATAAGGAGGAATAAGGAATGACAAAACGAGGAGTTCCTTATGTCTGTCAGTTGTATGTATGTCTGTCTGTAATAAGGAGGAATAAGGAATGACAACACAACGAGGAGTTCCTTCTGTCTGTCAGTTGTAATGTATGTACGTCTGTTATAAGGAGGAATAAGGAATAACAACATAATGAGGAGTTCCTTCTGTCTGTCAGTTGTAATGTATGTACGTCTGTAATAAGGAAGAATAAGGAATGACAACAAAACAAGGAGTTCCTTCTGTCTGTCAGTTGTAATGTATGTATGTCTGTAATAAGGAGGAATAAGGAATGACAAAACGAGGAGTTCCTTATGTCTGTCAGTTGTATGTATGTCTGTCTGTAATAAGGAGGAATAAGGAATAACAACATAATGAGGAGGTCCTTCTGTCTGCCAGTTGTAATGTATGTATGTCTGTAATAAGGAGGAATAAGGAATGACAACAAGACGAGGAGTTCCTTTTGTCTGTCAGTTGTAATGTATGTACGTCTGTAATAAGGAGGAATAAGGAATGACAACAAAATGAGGAGTTCCCTTCTGTCTGTCAGTTGTAATGTATGTATGTCTCTAATAAGGAGGAACAAGGAATGACAACAAAATGGAGAGTTCCTTTTGTCTGTCAGTTGGAATGTATGTACGTCTGTAATAAGGAGGAATAAGGAATGACAACAAAATGAGGGTTCCTTCTGTCTGTCAGTTGTAATGTATGTATGTCTGTAATAAGGAGGAATAAGGAATAACAACACAACGAGGAGTTCCTTCTGTCTGTCAGTTGTAATGTATGTACGTCAGTAATAAGGAGGAATAAGGAATGACAACACAACGAGGAGTTCCTTCTGTCAGTCAGTTGTAATGTATGTACGTCTATAATAAGGAGGAATAAGGAATGACAACAAAACAAGGAGTTCATTCTGTCTGTCAGTTGTAATGTATGTATGTCTGTAATAAGGAGTAATAAGGAATGACAACAAAACGAGGAGTTGCTTCTGTCTGTCAGTTGTATGTATGTACGTCTGTAATAAGGAGGGATAAGGAATGACAACAAAACGTGGAGTTCATTCTGTCTGTCAGTTGGAATGTATGTACGTCTGTAATAAGGAGGAATAAGGAATGACAACAAAATGAGGAGTTCCTTCTGTCTGTCAGTTGTAATGTATGTATGTCTGTAATAAGGAGGAATAAGGAATGACAACACAACGAGGAGTTCCTTCTGTCTGTCAGTTGTAATGTATGTACGTCAGTAATAAGGAGGAATAAGGAATGACAACACAACGAGGAGTTCCTTCTGTCTGTCAGTTGTAATGTATGTACGTCTATAATAAGGAGGAATAAGGAATGACAACAAAACAAGGAGTTCCTTCTGTCTGTCAGTTGTAATGTATGTATGTCTGTAATAAGGAGTAATAAGGAATGACAACAAAATGAGGAGTTCCTTCTGTCTGTCAGTTGTATGTATGTACGCCTGTAATAAGGAGGATAAGGAATGACAACAAAATGAGGAGTTCCTTCTGTCTGTCAGTTGGAATGTATGTACGCCTGTAATAAGGAGGAATAAGGAATGACAACAAAATGAGGAGTTCCTTCTGTCTGTCAGTTGTAATGTATGTATGTCTGTAATAAGGAGGAATAAGGAATGACAACAAAATGAGGAGTTCCTTCTGTCTGTCAGTTGTAATGTATGTACGTCTGTAATAAGGAGGAATAAGGAATGACAACAAAACGAGTAGTTCCTTCTGTCTGTCAATTGTAATGTATGTACGTCTGTAATTAGGAGGAATAAGGAATAACAACAAAACAGGGAGTTCCTTCTGTCTGTCAGTTGTAATGTATGTATGTCTGTAATAAGGAGGAATAAGGAATGACAACATAACAAGGAGTTCCTTCTGTCTGTCAGTTGTAATGTATGTACATCTGTAATAAGGAGGAATAAGGAATGACAACAAAACGAGGAGTTCCTTCTGTCTGTCAGTTGTAATGTATGTACGTCTGTAATAAGGAGGAATAAGGAATAACAACAAAACAAGGAGGTCCTGCTGTCTGTCAGCTGTAATGTATGTATGTCTGCAATAAGGAGGAATAAGGAATGACAACATAACGAGGAGTACCTTCTGTCTGTCAGTTGTATGTATGTACATCTGTAATAAGGAGGAATAAGGAATGACAACACAATGAGGAGTTCCTTCTGTCTGTCAGTTGTATGTATGTATGTCTGTAATAAGGAGGAATAAGGAATGACAACACAGCGAGGAGTTCCTTCTGTCTGTCAGTTGTAATGTATGTATGTCTGTAATAAGGAGGAATAAGGAATGACAAACGAGGAGTTCCTTATGTCTGTCAGTTGTATGTATGTCTGTCTGTAATAAGGAGGAATAAGGAATGACAACACAACGAGGAGTTCCTTCTGTCTGTCAGTTGTAATGTATGTACGTCTGTTATAAGGAGGAATAAGGAATAACAACATAATGAGGAGTTCCTTCTGTCTGTCAGTTGTAATGTATGTACGACTGTAATAAGGAGGAATAAGGAATGACAACAAAACAAGGAGTTCCTTCTGTCTGTCAGTTGTAATGTATGTATGTCTGTAATAAGGAGGAATAAGGAATGACAAAACGAGTAGTTCCTTATGTCTGTCAGTTGTATGTATGTCTGTCTGTAATAAGGAGGAATAAGGAATAACAACATAATGAGGAGGTCCTTCTGTCTGCCAGTTGTAATGTATGTATGTCTGTAATAAGGAGGAATAAGGAATGACAACAAAACGAGGAGTTCCTTTTGTCTGTCAATTGTAATGTATGTACGTCTGTAATAAGGAGGAATAAGGAATGACAACAAAATGAGGATTTCCCTTCTGTCTGTCAGTTGTAATGTATGTATGTCTCTAATAAGGAGGAACAAGGAATGACAACAAAATGGAGAGTTCCTTCTGTCTGTCAGTTGTAATGTATGTACGTCTGTAATAAGGAGGAATAAGGAATGACAACAAAATGAGGAGTTCCTTCTGTCTGTCAGTTGTAATGTATGTATGCCTGTAATAAGGAGGAATAAGGAATAACAACACAACGAGGAGTTCCTTCTGTCTGTCAGTTGTAATGTATGTACGTCAGTAATAAGGAGGAATAAGGAATGACAACACAACGAGGAGTTCCTTCTGTCTGTCAGTTGTAATGTATGTACGTCTATAATAAGGAGGAATAAGGAATGACAACAAAACAAGGAGTTCATTCTGTCTGTCAGTTGTAATGTATGTATGTCTGTAATAAGGAGTAATAAGGAATGACAACAAAACGAGGTGTTCCTTCTGTCTGTCAGTTGTATGTATGTACGTCTGTAATAAGGAGGGATAAGGAATGACAACAAAACCAGGAGTTCCTTCTGTCTGTCAGTTGGAATGTATGTACGTCTGTAATAAGGAGGAATAAGGAATGACAACAAAATGAGGAGTTCCTTCTGTCTGTCAGTTGTAATGTATGTATGTCTGTAATAAGGAGGAATAAGGAATGACAACACAATGAGGAGTTCCTTCTGTCTGTCAGTTGTAATGTATGTACGTCAGTAATAAGGAGGAATAAGGAATGACAACACAACGAGGTGTTCCTTCTGTCTGTCAGTTGTAATGTATGTACGTCTATAATAAGGAGGAATAAGGAATGACAACAAAACAAGGAGTTCCTTCTGTCTGTCAGTTGTAATGTATGTATGTCTGTAATAAGGAGTAATAAGGAATGACAACAAAATGAGGAGTTCCTTCTGTCTGTCAGTTGTATGTATGTACGTCTGTAATAAGGAGGGATAAGGAATGACAACAAAATGAGGAGTTCCTTCTGTCTGTCAGTTGTAATGTATGTACGTCTGTAATAAGGAGGAATAAGGAATGACAACAGAATGAGGAGTTCCTTCTGTCTGTCAGTTGTAATGTATGTATGTCTGTAATAAGGAGGAATAAGGAATGACAACAAAATGAGGAGTTCTTTCTGTCTGTCAGTTGTAATGTATGTACGTCTGTAATAAGGAGGAATAAGGAATGACAACACAACGAGGAGTTCCTTCTGTCTGTCAGTTGTAATGTATGTACGTCAGTAATAAGGAGGAATAAGGAATGACAACACAACGAGGAGTTCCTACTGTCTGTCAGTTGTAATGTATGTACGTCTATAATAAGGAGGAATAAGGAATGACAACAAAACAAGGAGCTCCTTCTGTCTGTCAGTTGTAATGTATGTATGTCTGTAATAAGGAGTAATAAGGAATGACAACAAAATGAGGAGTTCCTTCTGTCTGTCAGTTGTATGTATGTACGTCTGTAATAAGGAGGAATAAGGAATGACTACAAAACGAGGAGTTCCTTCTGTCTGTCAGTTGTATGTATGTATGTCTGTAATAAGGAGGAATAAGGAATGACAACACAATGAGGAGTTCCTTCTGTCTGTCAGTTGTAATGTATGTATGTCTGTAATAAGGAGGAATAAGGAAGGACAACAAAACAAGGAGTTCCTTCTGTCTGTCAGTTGTAATGTATGTATGTCTGTAATAAGGAGGAATAAGGAATGACAACAAAAAGAGGAGTTCCTTCTGTCTGTCAGTTGTAATGTATGTATGTCAGTAATAAGGAGGAATAAGGAATGACAACACAATGAGGAGTTCCTTCTGTCTGTCAGTTGTAATGTATGTATGTCTGTAATAAGGAGTAATAAGGAATGACAACAAAATGAGGAGTTCCTTCTGTCTGTCAGTTGTAATGTATGTATGTCTGTAATAAGGAGGAATAAGGAATGACAACAAAAAGAGGAGTTCCTTCTGTCTGTCAGTTGTAATGTATGTATGTCAGTAATAAGGAGGAATAAGGAATGACAACAAATGTATGTCTGTAATAAGGAGGAATAAGGAATGACAACACAATGAGGAGTTCCTTATGTCTGTCAGTTGTATGTATGTCTGTCTGTAATAAGGAGGAATAAGGAATGACAACAGGAGTTCCTTCTGTCTGTCAGTTGTAATGTATGTATGTCTGTAATAAGGAGGAATAAGGAATGACAACATAACGAGGAGTTCCTTCTGTCTGTCAGTTGTAATGTATGTACGTCTGTAATAAGGAGGAATAAGGAATGACAACAAAACGAGGAGTTCCTTCTGTCTGTCAGTTGTAATGTATGTCTGTAATAAGGAGGAATAAGGAATAACAACAAAACGAGGAGGTCCTGCTGTCTGTCAGTTGTAATGTATGTATGTCTGCAATAAGGAGGAAAAAGGAATGACAACATAACGAGGAGTTCCTTCTGTTTGTCAGTTGTATGTATGTACGTCTGTAATAAGGAGGAATAAGGAATGACAACACAATGAGGAGTTCCTTCTGTATGTCAGTTGTATGTATGTATGTCTGTAATAAGGAGGAATAAGGAATGACAACACAGCGAGGAGTTCCTTCTGTCTGCCAGTTGTAATGTATGTATGTCTGTAATAAGGAGGAATAAGGAATGACAAAACGAGGAGTTCCTTATGTCTGTCAGTTGTATGTATGTCTGTCTGTAATAAGGAGGAATAAGGAATGACAACACAACGAGGAGTTCCTTCTGTCTGTCAGTTGTAATGTATGTCTGTTATAAGGAGGAATAAGGAATAACAACATAATGAGGAGTTCCTTCTGTCTGTCAGTTGTAATGTATGCGTCTGTAATAAGGAAGAATAAGGAATGACAACAAAACAAGGAGTTCCTTCTGTCTGTCAGTTGTAATGTATGTATGTCTGTAATAAGGAGGAATAAGGAATGACAAACGAGGAGTTCCTTATGTCTGTCAGTTGTATGTATGTCTGTCTGTAATAAGGAGGAATAAGGAATAACAACATAATGAGGAGGTCCTTCTGTCTGCCAGTTGTAATGTATGTATGTCTGTAATAAGGAGGAATAAGGAATGACAACAAGACGAGGAGTTCCTTTGTCTGTCAGTTGTAATGTATGCGTCTGTAATAAGGAGGAATAAGGAATGACAACAAAATGAGGAGTTCCCTTCTGTCTGTCAGTTGTAATGTATGTATGTCTCTAATAAGGAGGAACAAGGAATGACAACAAAATGGAGAGTTCCTTTTGTCTGTCAGTTGGAATGTATGTACGCCTGTAATAAGGAGGAATAAGGAATGACAACAAAATGAGGGTTCCTTCTGTCTGTCAGTTGTAATGTATGTATGTCTGTAATAAGGAGGAATAAGGAATAACAACACAACGAGGAGTTCCTTCTGTCTGTCAGTTGTAATGTATGTACGTCAGTAATAAGGAGGAATAAGGAATGACAACACAACGAGGAGTTCCTTCTGTCAGTCAGTTGTAATGTATGTACGTCTATAATAAGGAGGAATAAGGAATGACAACAAAACAAGGAGTTCATTCTGTCTGTCAGTTGTAATGTATGTATGTCTGTAATAAGGAGTAATAAGGAATGACAACAAAACGAGGAGTTGCTTCTGTCTGTCAGTTGTATGTATGTACGTCTGTAATAAGGAGGGATAAGGAATGACAACAAAACGTGGAGTTCATTCTGTCTGTCAGTTGGAATGTATGTACGTCTGTAATAAGGAGGAATAAGGAATGACAACAAAATGAGGAGTTCCTTCTGTCTGTCAGTTGTAATGTATGTATGTCTGTAATAAGGAGGAATAAGGAATGACAACACAACGAGGAGTTCCTTCTGTCTGTCAGTTGTAATGTATGTACGTCAGTAATAAGGAGGAATAAGGAATGACAACACAACGAGGAGTTCCTTCTGTCTGTCAGTTGTAATGTATGTACGTCTATAATAAGGAGGAATAAGGAATGACAACAAAACAAGGAGTTCCTTCTGTCTGTCAGTTGTAATGTATGTATGTCTGTAATAAGGAGTAATAAGGAATGACAACAAAATGAGGAGTTCCTTCTGTCTGTCAGTTGTATGTATGTACGTCTGTAATAAGGAGGGATAAGGAATGACAACAAAATGAGGAGTTCCTTCTGTCTGTCAGTTGGAATGTATGTACGTCTGTAATAAGGAGGAATAAGGAATGACAACAAAATGAGGAGTTCCTTCTGTCTGTCAGTTGTAATGTATGTATGTCTGTAATAAGGAGGAATAAGGAATGACAACAAAATGAGGAGTTCCTTCTGTCTGTCAGTTGTAATGTATGTACGTCTGTAATAAGGAGGAATAAGGAATGACAACAAAACGAGTAGTTCCTTCTGTCTGTCAATTGTAATGTATGTACGTCTGTAATTAGGAGGAATAAGGAATAACAACAAAACAGGGAGTTCCTTCTGTCTGTCAGTTGTAATGTATGTATGTCTGTAATAAGGAGGAATAAGGAATGACAACATAACAAGGAGTTCCTTCTGTCTGTCAGTTGTAATGTATGTACATCTGTAATAAGGAGGAATAAGGAATGACAACAAACGAGGAGTTCCTTCTGTCTGTCAGTTGTAATGTATGTACGTCTGTAATAAGGAGGAATAAGGAATAACAACAAAACAAGGAGGTCCTGCTGTCTGTCAGTTGTAATGTATGTATGTCTGCAATAAGGAGGAATAAGGAATGACAACATAACGAGGAGTACCTTCTGTCTGTCAGTTGTATGTATGTACATCTGTAATAAGGAGGAATAAGGAATGACAACACAATGAGGAGTTCCTTCTGTCTGTCAGTTGTATGTATGTATGTCTGTAATAAGGAGGAATAAGGAATGACAACACAGCGAGGAGTTCCTTCTGTCTGTCAGTTGTAATGTATGTATGTCTGTAATAAGGAGGAATAAGGAATGACAAAACGAGGAGTTCCTTATGTCTGTCAGTTGTATGTATGTCTGTCTGTAATAAGGAGGAATAAGGAATGACAACACAACGAGGAGTTCCTTCTGTCTGTCAGTTGTAATGTATGTACGTCTGTTATAAGGAGGAATAAGGAATAACAACATAATGAGGAGTTCCTTCTGTCTGTCAGTTGTAATGTATGTACGTCTGTAATAAGGAGGAATAAGGAATGACAACAAAACAAGGAGTTCCTTCTGTCTGTCAGTTGTAATGTATGTATGTCTGTAATAAGGAGGAATAAGGAATGACAAAACGAGTAGTTCCTTATGTCTGTCAGTTGTATGTATGTCTGTCTGTAATAAGGAGGAATAAGGAATAACAACATAATGAGGAGGTCCTTCTGTCTGCCAGTTGTAATGTATGTATGTCTGTAATAAGGAGGAATAAGGAATGACAACAAAACGAGGAGTTCCTTTTGTCTGTCAATTGTAATGTATGTACGTCTGTAATAAGGAGGAATAAGGAATGACAACAAAATGAGGAGTTCCCTTCTGTCTGTCAGTTGTAATGTATGTATGTCTCTAATAAGGAGGAACAAGGAATGACAACAAAATGGAGAGTTCCTTCTGTCTGTCAGTTGTAATGTATGTACGTCTGTAATAAGGAGGAATAAGGAATGACAACAAAATGAGGAGTTCCTTCTGTCTGTCAGTTGTAATGTATGTATGCCTGTAATAAGGAGGAATAAGGAATAACAACACAACGAGGAGTTCCTTCTGTCTGTCAGTTGTAATGTATGTACGTCAGTAATAAGGAGGAATAAGGAATGACAACACAACGAGGAGTTCCTTCTGTCTGTCAGTTGTAATGTATGTACGTCTATAATAAGGAGGAATAAGGAATGACAACAAAACAAGGAGTTCATTCTGTCTGTCAGTTGTAATGTATGTATGTCTGTAATAAGGAGTAATAAGGAATGACAACAAAACGAGGTGTTCCTTCTGTCTGTCAGTTGTATGTATGTACGTCTGTAATAAGGAGGGATAAGGAATGACAACAAAACCAGGAGTTCCTTCTGTCTGTCAGTTGGAATGTATGTACGTCTGTAATAAGGAGGAATAAGGAATGACAACAAAATGAGGAGTTCCTTCTGTCTGTCAGTTGTAATGTATGTATGTCTGTAATAAGGAGGAATAAGGAATGACAACACAATGAGGAGTTCCTTCTGTCTGTCAGTTGTAATGTATGTACGTCAGTAATAAGGAGGAATAAGGAATGACAACACAACGAGGTGTTCCTTCTGTCTGTCAGTTGTAATGTATGTACGTCTATAATAAGGAGGAATAAGGAATGACAACAAAACAAGGAGTTCCTTCTGTCTGTCAGTTGTAATGTATGTATGTCTGTAATAAGGAGTAATAAGGAATGACAACAAAATGAGGAGTTCCTTCTGTCTGTCAGTTGTATGTATGTACGTCTGTAATAAGGAGGGATAAGGAATGACAACAAAATGAGGAGTTCCTTCTGTCTGTCAGTTGTAATGTATGTACGTCTGTAATAAGGAGGAATAAGGAATGACAACAGAATGAGGAGTTCCTTCTGTCTGTCAGTTGTAATGTATGTATGTCTGTAATAAGGAGGAATAAGGAATGACAACAAAATGAGGAGTTCTTTCTGTCTGTCAGTTGTAATGTATGTACGTCTGTAATAAGGAGGAATAAGGAATGACAACACAACGAGGAGTTCCTTCTGTCTGTCAGTTGTAATGTATGTACGTCAGTAATAAGGAGGAATAAGGAATGACAACACAACGAGGAGTTCCTACTGTCTGTCAGTTGTAATGTATGTACGTCTATAATAAGGAGGAATAAGGAATGACAACAAAACAAGGAGCTCCTTCTGTCTGTCAGTTGTAATGTATGTATGTCTGTAATAAGGAGTAATAAGGAATGACAACAAAATGAGGAGTTCCTTCTGTCTGTCAGTTGTATGTATGTACGTCTGTAATAAGGAGGGATAAGGAATGACAACAAAATGAGGAGTTCCTTCTGTCTGTCAGTTGGAATGTATGTACGTCTGTAATAAGGAGGAATAAGGAATGACAACAAAATGAGGAGTTCCTTCTGTCTGTCAGTTGTAATGTATGTATGTCTGTAATAAGGAGGAATAAGGAATGACAACAAAATGAGGAGTTCCTTCTGTCTGTCAGTTGTAATGTATGTACGTCTGTAATAAGGAGGAATAAGGAATAACAACAAAACGAGGAGTTCCTTCTGTCTGTCAGTTGTAATGTATGTATGTCTGTAATAAGGAGGAATAAGGAATGACAACACAACGAGGAGTTCCTTCTGTCTGTCAGTTGTAATGTATGTACGTCAGTAATAAGGAGGAATAAGGAATGACAACACAACGAGGAGTTTCTTCTGTCTGTCAGTTGGAATGTATGTACGTCTGTAATAAGGAGGAATAAGGAATGTCAAAACAAGGAGTTCCTTCTGTCTGTTAGTTGTATGTATGTATGTTTTAATTTGGGAAAAGCAGAATAATCATTTGATAGAAGTGCAGCGGGCAAAGAATTCAAATGTGCCTGTTTTACAAAGGAGACAGAATGACTAAAGCAGGTTCTTATATATATATAGTATGTGAGGACAATGTAAGGGAACAATGGAGCTTGAATCACAGGCTTTGTCATAATGCAAATAAGGAAAATGAATCAGATGAGAAGAAAGAGGCTAAGAGAATATTTGTTAGATGTGAAAATGAAACAATGCAAGAGGCCAGTAAATATGGACTACATAGAAGGTATGTTGTGTTATACAAGTAATTTGTTATACTGTAGCCTTAGGAAATGCGAAGTCTGACAATTGTTAATTCTGTAGCTTGGCTATGTTTCCCCTACTTTATTGTTAATTGGCTTAGATAACATGAGTGGACTTCACTGTTCATATACATATAATGCTCTGATGTGGGTAAGTATCCAGCTCACTGTGCATAGACATGCATTACTGTAATCCACCACAGATCCACCACAGTGCACAGGAGGCATTGCATTGCACAAAACTGCACACAGGAGTACATATTACATGACTGTACACTTTGTGCTCTTGCACTAATGGTGAGGGAAGAATCACTGTGTAGCACAACATTGCTACACAATGCTGGAGGCAAAGACAGCTTAGGAAGGTATATTTCACTTTGCTGCATAGCTATTTGTTGAGGTACATCATATCTGCATTTACCTGACATGTCGTACATTTCCATCATGTCTGGGAGTGACAGCAGTGCTCGTGTCATTAACATGTGGTAATGAGTGAAACTTGTGTTGTGCAAAATCCCACTGATGGCAGCTCACTAGTGCCATTGTGTTGGGAATGGGGCAAGTATGGGTCTGGTAGCAGGCTGGACTGTATGAAAGGGGAGTCCAATACCAATACATTTGCTGTTGTACTTTTTAAAAAAAATATGTTAAAATGTTGCTGATCTCTGTCATTTATTAATCCCTTTTGTTCCTGAGAGGCAAGGACTTCATCAGAATAAAAATATGCCACAATCGAGGCTGCTTAAATACTACTGAATACGTAAAGGGAAAAGGGTTTGGCTTAATGGTTAAGCTTTTCACCTCATAGACACAAAGTACAGAGTCTGATTCTGATCTAGAGCTACTAGCTAGGATTAAAATGGCTGTTTATAGTAGTTAGCATGGTATTCACCTATGAGCCTAAATACATTTGTAAATAAATAAATTCCATGTGATGCATAAAGTCTTGCTTATTGAATCTGGTAGACTTTTTTGAGAATGTCACCAAACCCATAAATGAGAGTAAAACAGTACATACCACCTATCCTGGTTTAGCTAAGACATTTGACACAGTGTCCCATTTGAGGATTTTATAGAAACTCTCCCAACTGGGGATAAATCCATACATCACTAGATGGGTAGCCAACTGGCTCAATGACAGAACACACAGTGTCAAAGTTAGGGAGTCCACCTCCACCAGTAGACCAGTTAACAGTGAAGTACCACAAGGATCTGTGCTGGGCCATCTACTGTTTGGGATCTATTTCTCTGAAGTCCAAGTGAAGTAGATGTCCTGTGTCTTACCGGCTTTTCAGATGACTGTAAACTGTGTGCAATCACAGAGTCCTCCAGGGATGTCAACATATTACAGACAGGGCTGAAGCAGATAAATGATTGGTGCCAAACTCATGGACTAAAACTTAATGCAAAAAATGCCTCATTATTTCCTTTGATAAAGATGTAGCCCCTAAAAAATTATGATGTAGATAGCACCCCTCTAAACTCAAACCCAGTGATCTGAGACTTGGGAATGCAGGTTCATAGCTATCTGAACTTTGATCAGCATGTGTCCATGGTGTCTTCCAAGACTAAGGAGGTTACAATTCCACTGTACTTGACCCTTATCAGTCCACTAACTGACTACAATGCTCCCTTTTGTGTGTACCTTAGCAGACATTTGCCGCAACTGGAGAGACCACAGAGGTTTCTAACCAACAGAATTCACGGCCTACAAAACATGACCTGCATGGAAAGACTGAAAGCCTTGTCACTGTACTTTGTATCATACATGCTGCTAAAAGGAGGCCTGTGCCTAGCCTACAGAGCAGTGTCCTAATGGAAATGCTGCACATCCGTAAATCAAATGGAGAAGAGTCACTCACTCCAGGAATCTCAACCTAGCCTGTGACATCAACAGCATATGTTAGGGAGACAGATATATCTCCCAGAGATTGCTGCTCCTCTGGAACAAGCTCCCACTTCACATAAAACAGAGCTCTTCAAAGACTCTTTTAAAGAGTAATCTAGACAAGTGGATGGTCATCCATAAATTCACCCTGGGGTTGGCACCTATGTCCCTCATGTATAGGGGCAGCATGTGCTAATCATATAATCTGCCTACTAACAACAGCCATCAAACTATGGTCAGTTTTGGAACAGGGGATTTTTTATGTGGCTAGGCATGTAAAGGCCTTAGGGCTATTAACCTTGTAAGGTCCTTAGAACCTATGAACCTATGGAAAAAAAAATACAGGCAAAGCAGTTGAAACTGGGTAGTAATAGCAAAACTAGTATAAATGCAGTGGAAAATGGAAAAAAAAGTCCTTGAGTTAATTCTGAATTGTAAGCTGCTTAACAGGATTGGCTAAGAAAACTATGGAAAAGTTTGGGATTAAACTCAGTTGCTCAGATATGTAAAGTATATGCTGTATTACTGAGCTTCATCCTGTAAATGTTTCATTTGTTTTATCTTTTGAGAATATTCTTAT
Source organism: Protopterus annectens (assembly GCF_019279795.1). Taxonomy (NCBI): domain Eukaryota; kingdom Metazoa; phylum Chordata; order Ceratodontiformes; family Protopteridae; genus Protopterus; species Protopterus annectens. The sequence goes on from NC_056726.1 coordinate 1,693,713,586, forward strand.
CTGTTCAGAATGAGTCACATGAAAATACAGCCTCTTAAATTAGCATGTTGTTACAAGTGTGCATGAAGTAGGAAGGCAGTGAAATTACATGAAAGTAAACTTTAGTTTGCAAGACATAAATATGACAAGGAGAACAAACTTAGACATGAGCATTTAATTTTATTTTAAAAGGAATGACGGGAGGGCAGTATGTATGGACATTATACATGAAAGATGGATAATAGCACGTATTGCTTTTCAGATTTAGGTCTATACTTCGAATTCTGCTTGAATTTGCCATAACTTAAATATCCTGGCATACATTATATTGTGAGATATATAGCTTATTGAGATAATTGGCAACACAGTATTTCAGTGGTACAATTCTGGCCTCACGATTCCAGGATCCAGTTCTGGTCTTAGTTCACGCTCTTTGTACCACACATGATGTCCCTGTGGCTGTGTATTTTTGTTTTGGAAACTCCAGTTTCTTCCTAAAACCATATCGGTTTACTGGCTGCTCTAAACTGTCCATATATATGGGTCTATATTAGCTAACCGAACGCTTAAATAATCGAATCCCACATCACCGAACTATATTAAACAAACCGTCATTAAGTTGAACAGTTATGACAACAAAAATGTTGTAATCGAAATGTTTTAGTTGGCCATACATGCTCTGTTTACATTTGCGTGTCTACGTAATAGTGCATACCTGAAATTAATGTATTTGTACTAATGAAAGCAATAAAAGTGACTTAATATACAATGTATGTTATATTTACTTATATATAACATTGTATAAGATATAAAGTACAGTTCATACCTTTATTACATTCATTTGTGCGATAAGACAATTATAAAAGTTTGAGAGACGTATTTATGAGTGTTTTGCACATGCGCAAAACTGCAACATGGCTAATGAAACATTGCATACACTTGGAGTTGTGGGAGATGTCTATGATATGGTCAAATCACAGAAAGGCAGGGACATGCTAAATATCAATGGCTATCTGTTTAATCTAGAGAAAACAGTAAAGGAGAAACACTATTGGTGTTGTAAACTTATAGTTAAAGACAAGTGTAAAGGTAGGGTAATTACTCGAAAATACACTGAAGAAGTCCTGTTAAAATCTACGGGACATCTTCATCCCCCAGATGTTACTGAAGTCGAGAAATATATAGCCTATGACAATCTAAAGCAGAGTGCAAGAGTGTGTAGGGACACCCCCCTTCATTAGTGGTTGACGACGTAATAGCAAGCACATCTGTTGAAACAATATTATCCTTGCCATCACTTAGATCCATGTTACAACAGGTCAATAGGGTGAGACGTATGAATATCAAATTTTATACAAAACTATGTACAACCTTAGCTAGCGTTAATCCTAGTAGCTGCAACCTCAAAGAAGGTACTTTTCTGCAGAAACGAAAACTTGATGTTCATAACAATCTGCATGTCTTGTTTTCTACCCTTGAGAATCTACGAGATTTGACTGAATCTGGAATGTGGTTAATGGATGGAGTGTTCCTCACTAAAGCATGTTTATGTAGACAGCTATACAGCATACATGCTTTAGTGACGGTAGGAGACAACACTAAATGTCTTCCACTGGTGTTCTGTCTGATGTCTAAAAAGTGTTTTAGGTCATATAACTTCATGTGGGACTGTTTATTTGAGCTCTTAAATGATGCCAAGCTACATGTTAGTGTGCAGTTCATTCTATCAGATTTTGAGCTTGCAGCTATTAAAAGCGTTAAATATAACTTCACTAATGTTAACAATAAAGGTTGTTTGTTCCACTTTGCCCAGACCATATGGCATAAAGTGCAAACATTAGGTTTAGCAACATTATATGGTAAATGTGTGTCATTCCAGCTTAATGTAAAGAAACTAATATCTCTTGCATTTCTGTATGTAGATGAAGTTATTTCTGCTTTCCAAAATCTTTCAAAATCGTTCCCTACATAGGGTAAAGAGTTAGTACAGTATTTCTCTGATGTGTTTGTTCTCAGACGACATCGTAAACATCGTAAACAGCAGACTAATGTAGACAGGTTTCCACCAATGTTCTCCGTACAGTTTTGGAATGTTTCGGATCTAAACAAGTTATGTTTACCCCAGACGCAGAATCATGTGAAGGGGTGGCATAGAAGAATTCGCTGTCTACTGGGTAGGAGAATATGTGATACCCCTTGTGTGTTATCTGTATTGTTCAGGGAGCAAAACAAGGTGAATGAGACAAGGGTTAGATTGTTGTCTGCAATACCACCTTCGCCTAAAAAGAGGAAAAACTATGGAGCTCTGTGACAGGTTAGAAAGTGTCATAAAACATAAGGCAACCTACATGCAACATGACTTTCTACAATCTGTGGCTATATTGTAGAAAGTGTAGTGCAAAACCGTTATTTTTCAGTTGGGTATGATTTAAGTATTAGGCATTACTGTGCAGAATGATTGTATTAAAATTTACAAGGTGTATTGTAGGATTTCTTATGATGATTCGTGTTACATTTCTCATTGTGTAGTATGTTTGGGGATTTCTTAGTTTGTCACACAATGTGTTGAGTAGTTAGGAAGGTATTTATTTGTTAAGTGCATAGTTTTCTTTCAGGCACTGGGTGCTTCAGTGTTGACCAAACAAAATATTTCAACTATATGATTTACGGCATTTTAGCATTTCAATTATGTACGCTTTCTTTGTATATAGTTCGGTGACATGAGATTCGATTACGTAAGCATTCAGTTAGCTAATACAGACCCATATATATTGCCTACGGGTGCACTGCTAAATTTCTAAATCCCACAATCGCGACTATCAATATCCCAAACCTATAATGTCGAGATTGTGAAATCTCAAAATTATAAAACAAACAAAAAAAAAAAAAAACATGACAACATCAAAACATGTTTTTGCAGGGGGGCAAGCCCCCCTGCACCCTCCAACCCCATGCAAATCAAATTAAATATATTAACTCTGAGATTGCACTACAGTGAAGAGAATGGTAATGTTCCTGTTCTGCACTGTATAGCGATCTACATTACTTTTCTTTTCACTGTACAGCGATCTCAGAGTTAGTATATTTAGATTGCAGGGGGTGTGGTGGGTGCACGGGGGCTTGTCCCCTTGCAAAAACATGTTTTTTGATGTTGGCATTTTTTTTGTTTGTTTTATAATTTCAAGATTTGACAATCTCGACATTATGGGTTTGGGATGCTGAAAGTCGAGATTGTGGGATCTCGAAATTTAGAAGTGGACCCATTGTATATATCTCTGTGACTGTGCTGTAGATGAAAAAAGTACAAGACAGAACAGTTCACTTACCCTGTTTGTATAGTAATTTAAAAATAAACAACATGCAGTAAACATATACAGTGCAAGTTTTTTTATAATTCTCAAGCATCCAGTTCATAATGTAAGTATTTAGTACACAAAAATTAGAATTAAGATTGGAATGTTGGTCCTCCACTGACATGCACCTTGTGATCAAGGCCATTGATTTATCATGCTTAAAAATGAAACTCCATTTTTCATCAGAGAAATTTTAGGAATTATACACACAAAGTTGAACTTTAATTTCCAGCAGTTACAGTGTTTCCATTGTGATTGTTTTGTACATCCGCATACATCCAAAAATAAAAACACTCAATAAAGCAAAGCAACTCTATTTACAAGTAAGAAATACATGTTATAGTGAAACAGTGCATTGGCGTAAAATGCTAAATTACAGAAAAACATCATGTACTTCCTATTTTCAAACAATTGACATGTGTGAGTTTTCTGTATTTTCCCATAAAATAGAGCATCAGTGTTTCTGACTATACTGATAGTCACTGCAGCCTGTGAATCATAAATATTTGCATATTACCTCCCCATTGCTTGGCATTCTTTTTATTTCTTTTATTGCCATGTAAACCCACTGGACAGAAGTCCTTTTTTCTGTGGGTGACCCAGGAGCACTTTCTCATTTAGTGATTTGCTTAGAGTTAAACTGTAGGTACACACAAGTTGAAGGAATCAGACCCTGGAATGACCGAAGCAGCACATTATCTGCTAATGCCCTTAATCATGTACACCAACTGCCAACGACCTGACAGACATTTATTATAGACTATGGTATACTTTCACATGTGGCATGTACTATGTACATCTTATGCTAATGTCTATAATGCATTTATTGAACAATGGTGTCTAATAACTAACCCATCATCTTTTCATGATATTGCCCAGTCTGTTTTAATAAAGTGTCACTAAAAATGAAATTAGAGTAATTGTACATTTTCTCCCTATCTTTAACACAAATTAATTTATCGTATGAAGTGGTTCACTCCAGATATTTAGTCTGAAGCAAACATAACTTGCCTACTTTTTCTTCAGCAATATCCACTTGTACACTGTGTATTGATCCAAAAATATAACAAAAAATGTGCATCCAAAAATGCCATGACCACAATACAGAAACTCTCTGCAATGCATGACACAATAAATACATAATAAATAAATGTAATGGACAGCACACGTGAAGCGGGTATATATGTATTGTTGATGTCCAATCACACAACATATCCCTTACTCTGTACACACACCCTATCAAACTCTCTACCTTAAATATATACATACCACCTGCTGACAATATCTCCACACTTATCTCCACATTTAAACCCCAATACCACTAGCATCCAACTACCACTCCCTCACAAGATGCCATTAATCCTAGGATTCTTCTTTCTAACCCTCATTTACCTAACCAACATCACAGCAATACATACTAACACATCTCTAGTAAACACAACACATACTTACACAAAAACATACGCACACACACTTCCCAATCTCTTCTACACTATTTAAAGACAGCTTACTACTACACATATATAAAGCTCCCATAACAGCATCCTACACTAGAAAAATATCACTTAGATCCAATATAGAAATACTGCACACAATTAAACATATATTGTTTAGCACAAAGAGACTACTTATATCAGGAGACATACACCCAAACCCAGGGCCACATAATACTCTGCTCTCAGCCAGGCAAATCTCTGACCTTCTTATCCTCAATATCAACATCAGGACTATTTCCAACAAATGTCCTGACCTACATGCATTTATGACCCACTACTCCCCAGACATACTAACCATTACTGAGATGTGGCTAAAACCTAGTATCCAAAATGAAAAAATCCTTCCAGCAGGATATAATATGTTAAGACTGGATAGAGTGGGTAGGAAGGGAGGTGCGTTTGCTATTCTCTATTCTAAAAACACACTCAACATTAAACCTCTAGAAACCCCCATACCTAAATTTCAGAATGCCGAAACCTTAGGTTAAACACTAAACATAAATGACACAAAAAATATCGATATTGTCTGCTGTTACATCCCCCCAGGTAATTACTCTCCCATCATTAAAGAAATCATACAATGGACCACAGATAACCTTCCACAAGAAACCATCTTATTTGGTGACCTAAATACTTACTGACTAGCCTGTAGCTCTAACAACCCCACAAACCATATTAATCTTTTCATTTTTCCCAACTTATTCAAGAACCCACTAGAGTCGATAAAAGAACCTATAAACAATCTATCCTAGATTGGACACTAGTCAACTGTCCCAAACAAAAGTACCAAACAGGTTGCCTACCAGATGGTCTTAGTGACCATCTCCCCAATTTCCTTCTATGTAAATGTACCAACGTAGAGCATCCCATTATTTTTAGACAAGTAAGGGATGATCACAGGCTAAATCTACAGGATCTTAACAATATTCTAAAACATAGTAACTGGAAGCCATTACTAACCCTAGGCTTAGACCAAGCCATGGACTACCTTAACAGTACTCTCACCAATGTCCTTAATACAGTCTTACCCATCAGGAAAATCAAAACCAAGGCAAACTATGTACCATGGCTAAGTAGGGATATTAGAGCTCTGCTAAAATCTAGAGACCAGGCTTGGAAAATCTGGAAGAGAGATAATACTAGTCTAGCCAAACAAGACTACCAACACCTCAGAAACCAGGCCAAGAGACAAACCAAATGTGATGAACAGAATTTTTTCCTTGGTATCCAAAATAAACATTCAAACGATCCCTAGGAGTTTTGGCACACTATTAACTCTCTATTTAAACCAGACAAAACTACCACTCCTGCTCCCAACTCTACCAATAATACTAAGGACATAGGCTCCCAATTTAATCACCACTTCACTGAATCTATCTTAACTTTATCCTCTCAACTAACCAAAAATAACCCTACATATAGCCCAACCAAATACCCCAATAACATCCCCTCCTTTACTCTCTTACCTGCCCCTACCTCCACAATTAAAAAACTCTTTGTAAAACCGAAACCTACCATCCTTGCCACTGACAGTTTACCAGCCAACTTCCTAAAAATAGCTGCTGAATCCTTATGTTACCCTTTTTCTATTCTCATCAACTGCTAAATACAGGAAGCATATATCCCACAACTTTGGATGGTATCATACATTATTCCACTTCATAAAGGTGGAAATTCTTATGAATATTCAAATTATTTCCCCATCGCCCTTCTATCTCCCTTATCTAAACTAATTGAGAAATGTGTACACTCTCAAGTTATGCATTTCCTAAACTTACAAAATCACCTCTCCCCCATGCAACACTGCTTCCGGCAACACCATAGCACAACAACTGCTCTGCTCTCCTTTACTAATCTAGTCAACCAGCACAGAAATAATAACCACTCTGTATCTGCTATATTCTTAAACCTCTCCAAGGCATTTGACATGGTCTCGCATTCCATACTACTAGACACCCTAGCTTCCCTATTATGTGCCCCTTCCACTACAGCCTGGTTTAAAAGCTATCTGTCAGACATGCAGCAATCTGTCCAATGGCAAGGTGCATTATTCCCCCTACTTCCAACTACCATAGGTGTACCACAAGGCTCAATATTAGGTCCCCTTATTTTCTCCATATTTACTAACAATCTTCATACCACCACACAGAAGGCCTCACTTATACAGTACACAAATGATTCAACTTTTATCTGTGCTGCTCTATCACTGGCCACCCTTCAACAACTCACCCAGGAATCCTTTAGCTCTGTGGAAAGTTGAATCACTAAGATCCAACTAATCCTAAATCCTAGCAAAACTAAACTGCTACTCTTCACCCCCAACAAAACCATGTCCACCCCTCTACCCTTCACTATCTCCTCCAATAATGCTACTATCATCTCTCTCTCTGACCACACCAAACTCCTAGGCGTAAAAATTTACAAAAAACTATCTTCCATGTTCATATTTCACAAACTATAAAAAAGGTCCATAAAAAAAATGGGAACACTTTACAGACACAGGAAATTCCTCACAAATCATGTACGGATTACCCTAGCCCAAACTCACCTATTGCCCACTCTAATGTATGCCGCACCAATTCTTACCCAGGTCAGAAAACTTGACCTCACCAGACTTGAGTCATGTTATAATAAAATCTCCAAGTTTGCTAATAACTCCACCTTCAGAACCCATCACTGCCAGGTTTTAAGGGAAATACAATGGCTAGAACTTCCCCATCTTCTAAGCTATCACCAGCTTCTCATTGCCTTCAGTATTGTAAGACAACTTGACAAAACCCCAGCGCTAAGCCAACTTCTCACTCACTATAAAGCAAATTGTCCTCTCTGCTCTACATACAAATCACTCCTCTGTATCTCAAGGGCTAACAACACTGCAGGTAAAGCACTATTCTCTCACACAATAGCCATAACCTGGAATAACATCCCTTCTGCTCTGATTTCTGCCTCTACTACTACTCAGTTCAAAAACTCACCCAAATTACACTTAATCAATACCTGGTCATACCCATGCATTACATAATTGCTCTGTCTTACCACTCTATATATCTCACTTCCTATAATACCTAATGTATTATCTGCTACAGTTTTAGGAAACATTTTACTTCTGAATAAATTGTATTTTTAGTTCCTGTTTAACTACCTTATCTATGTTTATTACTGCATAGTTATCTCTTGTTGTTGAATACTAGCTGAACTATATTAACTTAGATTACCTCTGTATATATATTCTCTTGTTGTTGCTTACTAGCATATTCTGACTTTTTTCATATTATGTAATTTTTATCTCACTGTGGAGTTTTTCTCCCTGGGCCTCTGCCGAAAATGTACCTGTGTCCAGTCGGACCATCCTGGTAAACAAATGTAAAATAAATAAAATAAAAATATTGGACAGTGCACTTGTAGCAGATAGAACTATTTGCAAACAAAGCAAATTAATTATTGTCACACGAGAGAAAAAAAAACAATTATATTTCTACCCCGCAAATATGCTGTTTTGTATTCTCAGCCTTTTTTTATTTCATTTATTAACCACATAACCCCATTAAACACATTTCCCTTTTCAGGTGATGATCCAGAAGTACTGTTTGGTTAAGTGACTTGTTCAGAGTCACATATAGACAAATGGAATCAGGAAGAATCTAACCTTCCACACTTTACTACCAAAAAAAAAAAGCTCAGAGCCTTAAGCCTGTGCACTAATCATTAGACTTAGTTTACTTGCATCAACAGTTCAAAAACCTGATGTTGAAAAACAAAAGTGACATAAGCATAGAAACAAACACACTCACACACAGATTCAGAGATAGTCATTGTTGCCTCACAGCAATTAATTTTCAGTTTAGGCTTTTGAATCAGATGACCTTCTTTTGACTATGTGGATTTCACAAGGTTCTCCAGTTTCTCCCCTCATCCCAAAGATAATGCAAATTGCCTGTAGGTGAGCATGCCATGGGTGATTAGTTGTGTTATGTGCAAGTGTGTGTGAATGTGCATCCTGCAGTGGATTGACAGGTTTCCAGAATTAATTTAGCAGCTGTGCATCACGTGAGCTCTTGAATAAGTTCCGGTTCCACATAGACTTGGCTTTCACTGATTCAATAAACAGAATGAGTAAAAAAATGAAAGAAAAAATTACATTATGACATTAGTACACACATGGGTGGTGCATTGGTGCAACAGTTAGTGTTGTTGCCTTACAGCAAGTGGTTCTCATGTCCAATTCTTGTCTGGGGTGCCTTCTGTGCAGAGTTTGCATGTTCTTCCCTCATTTGTGTGGGTCTCCTCTGGGTGGTCCGTTTTTCTCCCACATTCCAAAGAGATGCAGTAGGTTGACTGGACCCTCTAAATTGGCCCTAGATGTGAGTGTGTGCATGCGAGTGTGTGTTGCACCCTCAGAGGAGGATGGGCCTCCTAGCAACCTGATCCCATAAAACTGTAAGTGCTACAGAAACAATGATTGCTGAAAGGTGCTCAATGCCTGATGTGGTGAATTGCACATTAACAAATCCAGACTACAGGATTAGTACACAAATAACAATATAACTACTTGCCTTTCACTGTTAAGGTAAACAAACCAGACAAGACCCTCAGGCAGCAGAAACTGATTCTGACTGAAGCAAACTCTGCACACTGATTCATCAACTTCAGTCATAGACAAATTCATAATAATGCAGTTTAGGTTTAACCTTTAGTGTCTTTGTCATTTTGACCAAAAAAAGTGAATCTCTGTAACACTTAGTAACACAAACCATGAAACACTTTAATGTCTGCATCTGTAGGGGAAAAAGTGTTCTTCAGTGACATTTCATCAAACAATGCATGAAATGTTTTTATTTTGTATAACAGACCTCAACAGCAAACTGTGCTCTTCCAAGAAACAAACCTACAGTTTAGTAAGTATGAAAACGGACTAGACATGATTACAAGAGAACGTTATCACCATCGTCATCTTCATCATTCTAGTCGTCATTCTCACTGAAACAAAAAGAGAAGACTAGCCTTTACATGGAGAGCACTAACCCTATACCAGTGCGACCTGTCACTAAAGTAACAAAGAAATGTTTTGTCAGTGCATACTGGATCCTGGGAATAGGGGTACAACAAAGGGGTAAGACAAACATATGTTCAGGGGTTGACTTCAGCAAGGAAATAAAAATACGAAGGATTTTAATTGTATACTAGCTAAAAACATTACTTCAGTGCTTTAGACTTGCAGGAATTTCAGTGACAGTTGAACTGCTACAAAAATGGAGTACCTGATCACTTTGTGAGATACCAGAGACAGTGTGCTGTTATTAATGTATCAACATTGCCATGTGCATTCAGTCCAATCTGAATCTGTGGAGTAGATATTTAGGAACTACACTTCCCACATGCACATGGACTTTGACCTTTGTGTCAGTACTAGTTTCATGTACTTGCAGTTGCTGCCATTGATAATCAGCTAGTAGCCATTTGACTCTCTGTCGTGGAAATTCATCATATTATTGGACAGATATTTTAACTTCCACTTTCGCATTGCACATGAAAATTTATCCAAAACTATCAGTTACATTATGCGTTTAAGCTATCGATATGCTTTGTGCCTCAGGTTACTTCTCTTCAATTATTTGTTTATGTTTACTTATTCTAGTGTATTTTTCATACATTTCCTTGATGCACTTATTCCCTTTTACCTTTATGCATTATTTATTACACATTTCATTGTTTCTGATGTTCATTGGTACTCTTTATTATGTTATTCCTGCATAGCTTTAAATAATAAGTACTTTTCACAAAGATGAAGTTGTTTTACAAGACACCATACAATTCCATTATTCAAATTACCAAAAATTTACACATTTATCACAAAATTGTGGGGCATAAAATAATGCTAAATAAGTCAACCTGCATTACAATTTCCCCTTCTGTGGCTTACCAATGTCTGTGGATTTACCACATCAATAAAAGGAACAAATGTTGCTTTTCTTCACCTTTCATTAATCTTTGCATTGTAATCCAATGATAATTTGAGACACATTTAACTGTTACTGCCAAGCTAACATCTGAATATGAGTGAAAGATATGAATAGTAAACAGACGGAAAAAACATGGAGGCCATGTGATATTATATTACGATAATATGCAATCAAATATAAAAGAGAGAACCCATAACAGAGATTTCTTAAAGCTATTATACATTAGATCTTAATATTTTATAGAATATAAAGATTAAAACCAAATAGACTGAAAAGCAATTGGAACAAATACAAATAGATACTTCCCCAGGCTCAGACAATCTAGGTGCATGGTTCATTCACCTTTAGAAGGACTTCATCTCCCACCCTCTTACTCACACATATGACCTCTGCTTAGCTAATAAGATTATGTCTCAGATATGGAAAACAGCAATAGTTACTCCTATTCCAAAACTATCCATGCCAACTAGTGCTTTGCAATTTCATCTCATTTCAATACTTCCCACATTAGGTAAAATGCGAGAATAACATTATCTACAACCAGTTTTACTACTAATGTGCATCAACACTTTTTTATGTCCAGGAAACAAATTGGATTCTGATCTGGATGCAGCATCATAACTCTCGAGTCCCTTCTAGATGACATCCTATGCAATATGGACAAAGTTAACCTTACAGGAGCTGCCTTTATTGACCTCACTAAAGCCTTTGATCTAATCGACTATAACCTACTATTTGACAAATTAACTGAACTAGGCAGTAGTGATGATGGATGATGCAAAACCGTTGTGTTTAGACTTCCTCACCAATAGATCCTTCAAGGGGAAAGAAGGTACCACCACCTCTGAAACAGCTCCTCTTATGAAAGGAGTCCCCCAGGGCTCCACTTTAGCTGCTCTTCTATTTTCCATATTTATCAACAAACTCCCATCTGATCATCCTCAGATACCTTTAATTCTTTAAGCAGATGACATGACCATCTACAGGTCAAACAAATCCTACTCTGTTATACAAACTCAGCTCCAAACCCTCAACAAATGGTCAATAGGCCAAGAAATGCGTACTCAATCCCTCAAAGACAAAAACAATGCTATATATATTTCCATCAATCCATCCTCAACCCTTTTGCACATGGGGTCAGGGTGTCATTTCCACAGTGACAATCATCTTGAGCCAAGGTTTACACCACCAGGTGACTAGTTCTGCTATGGTAGTTCATTCAGATCACACACTCTCACAGCCAATTTAGAGTGTCCAATCTACCTACTGCATATCTTTGGAATGTGGGAGGAAACTGATGCACACAGAGGAAACCCACACAACCACAGGGAGGACATGAAGACTCGGCACAGAAGGCACCCCAGACAAAAACCAAACCGGAAAACCTCTTGCTATGAGGCAATACTGCTAACCGCTGCACCACCGCAGCCACATAGTTACAGATGCAAAAAATAGCCAAAGCACCCAACTTCCCTATTATTACTAAAGATGTTAGCAATACCACCATAAAAACTGCTACATCCTTTAAATATCTTGGCATTTGGCTAGAATAGTCTTTTAACTTTCAACTACACATGGTATGGGCAAACAGGCTATCAATTCTGTTTAAGCCAGCCAAAGCTTCCATAGGCAAATAAATAATCTAGTCTCAACTTAAATATAGACTACCCATTACAGCTTCAGCCACAAAGTAAAATGCCACCCCCTTATAAACCATCTCTAATAAAATCTGACAGTTCATTACTAAATCCCACAATAATGAACACCACTGCTATCTCTTTCCAAAGCTAAATGGCTCCCAGTACATCTGACTGCCAATCTCCTACTAGGATCATTAATTCACAGAGCCTTTTCTCATGAGACACCATCCCCTCTGACTAATAAACTTTTCACTAAAACCCTCACATAAAATCTCAGGGGTATCTCTCAATCTCAACATACCCCACTAACTCCAAAAAGCAAGCTTTACTGCACTGGCTGTGCATTCTTCATCCTAGCACTTAAACTATGGGTCTTCATTCCTGTCTTAATCAGGGGCATCCAAAAGCACTTAGACTTCAGACCACAACTGAAGGAATACCTTTTCGCCCAAACAAAGTGCAGCCACACTCACACAGTTAACATTACATGAACCCTGTAGCACTCTCAAACCCCTTTCTTCCTACTTCCTCTTACCACCCCCTTACTGAATGCCTCTGGTTCCTCCTACTGCCCTCCTCTGTTTGCATCCCTCTCATACTTCTCCTTTACACTCCTCTTGCCTTTGAAGGCCTCTCTCACCTTTTCTGTGTCTTCTCCCCATGGTATCAGTTTTGCAACTATTGTCACTTGCCTCTTCTAATGTCTTCTGATCTGTCTATTTAATGAGATGCTGCTATCCGTGTAGCATAAGCCATCTCAGTCATTATGGCTACTTCTTATCCATAAAGCTCTCCATAATTCCATTTTTCCAATCATATTTTGACTTTGTTAACTGCTTCTTGAAATAAATGTTGTGGCATATTCTTGTATCTGTCTATATATATCTGTGTGTGTGTATATATATATATATATATATATATATATATATATATATATATATATATATATATATATATATATATATATGTATGTGTATATGTCTGTGTTTTTTAGCATATCCTTATAATATCTATAAATATGATTTGTTCATTTCTTATGTGATCCTGGTCACCAAGGCTGTGCCTGCAAATGATCCATTGAGATCAGTGGACTACCCCGGTGAACAAATATAAATAAGTAAATAAATAGATCTTAAGAATATTTTGACCATGTGGAAGTAAAAAATGTCAAACTCCAACAGTCCTCCATGTCACCACAAGTATATGAAGGTTAACAAAACTCACAAGTCACATCAATGTATGCCAAATCTAATGGCAAATACAATGGAATAATTCAGGAAATCCTTGACAAGTTTAATGTCATTCATTTTTCCAAGGCCTGTTTAATTCTCATTATGGAGCCAGAACTTATCACAAAGCCCAGTGGGGGCTTTACAACAAACCATTCCTGAATTGTATTGCAGTCTATTACAGGACAAACAATCACACATACCCACACAGACAAACACACAGACACACACACACACACACACACACACACACACACACACGCGTGCGCGCGCGCGTGCACACACACACACACACACACACACACACACACACACACACACACACACACATGTGGTCACTTTGGAAGAATGCCAATTTACTTACCTGCATTAAGCTAATCTGACTGAGCAGAAAACTGTCCCTTTTCAGTGGAGTCCTGGAGAGAAAAGCTCCAGAACAATTCCAATATTACATAAAGAGCATAGTAAACAGAGATGTACAAGTAATCAATAAATACACACAATTTAAACAGAGTATCAGTAATTAATAGCAGCATCAAGTAATTCATCTGTTCATCTGCAGTTGAGCTATTGCTCTTAAATCCTTGAAATAGAGTATAAATAGCAGTTAGTATTATTAAGACTCATCTCCATCTTAATGATGATACTTTAAATGCATTTATGCAGGCACATATCCAAGAAAGGCAGACTGATTTCACTTTTTTATTGTTTTCTTTAACTTTATTAACTCTATACAGTATATTACATTCATACACAGTCCTGATGCATAATCCACCACAGCTTATCAGAGACTGGTTGTTTATTTCTAACCCTATCATTATTACCCCTGACCGCAAGGATTCCCTATAGTTTACCCTCTACATCCCTCTTGAATTATTCTGTTAACTCTTTCCTTTTTTTTATCCCCTCCATATCTTTCTTCATTTCTAGTCCAGTTTTATCATCTTCGCTTCATGTACAGGAATTGCTTACGTCATTTGTGTTTCCGTACTGCTTTTATTTTGCTGCCATTCAGTTTTGCCTGATTATGGTTTTAATTCCATACTTAATAGTCTTAATATTAATTTCTCTTTCTTTCATCTTTATGTCCATACTTCCTTTAGAAATATGTCTTCCAAAATATTTTGCCCCTGTTTATAGACTCCTTGTGTCTACCAGAATCCTGAGATATGAGCATCATTCCTGCTTTATACTCCTGACACCTTCAGCATCTACTATCCTCCTTTCTGCCTTTCTTTACTGATTGCATGGGATTAGATATACTCTATGGAGTATTCTCAGGCATTGATCTCCCCATCTATATACTTCCTACATGTGTCTCACTGCTTGAATTGTTTTCTAACAGTATTCTACATTCCCATCAGTCATTTACGATATCCAAATTCTCTTCTTGTGCTCTCTTCTTCAGCCTATTCCCTTCTTTTCCTTAGCTTTAAGTAGCTAAATTTCATCCTACTTCTCTCCTTTTAACCTCCCACCCTGCCTTTTCCTTCTGCTGTTGCCTTCTATGTATTCTTTATCCATGTCTCCCTATGTACCAGATAGTTCCACATTAGGTCTCTGGTATTCCATAGTTCTGTATTAATTACTCCATTGTTTTACATCTTTCCCCACCATCTTTTTCTCTGCACATTCAATTCTATTCTTGAGAAATTCAGATTTTTATCTAGATTTTTTCCATTTTTCTTCCTTTCCATACCCCACGTTTTTTCTCTCCATATTTTTTGCAGTTCTCTTCACCCTGCACTAACCATCCCAATCCTTTTAGTGCTGACTCATTTATGCATACTTTAGTAAGCTTCTCCATGTGTTCCTTTCCCTTACTGTCTATTTCTTATCCTCCACCTCTTTGAATTTTATTTAGTGAATGATGTTCATTCTCATTTTTCCTGCTCACTCTTTTCCCTTGCCTTTAATGAATCTGTCCGCTATGTCTATTTAGCCTTCCCTAAGAACATTTCTAACCTTCTTGTCTCCACACACACACACACACACACACACACACACACACACACACACACACACACACACACACACACACACACACATCTATATATACTTTGAATCATCGAATGTTCATAACATCGAAGTTCTAATCATCAAGACCAGAACATCGAAGGTTCAAAATGAACCACACAAAAACAAAAACACTTACAAAAACTATTTCATGCAGGGGGGCTACTTTAATATTCCAACTCCGAGATCGCACTACAGTGGGGTAAGGGAAATCTCCCATTTACCGCTATATGCAGTAGCGCTAAATGGGAGATTTCCCGTACCCTACCTGCAATGCCAACACTCAGATGGCACACACACACACAACATGCAGGGTACCTTGCTGCCCTGCATACACACCCAAAATTCTACAATTTTACTTACCTGGCACTTCCACTTTAAACATTTGATGTTCTGAACATCGATGTTATGGTCTTGATGATTAGAACGCCGATGTTATGAACATTCAATGATTCAAAGTGGATTATATATATATATATATATATACATATATCTACCAAAAAAGCAAAACAAATTAAGATCCTGGCTACTGAAGTAGGTACTGGAACTTGTGTAAAAATACATAAAAACAAAGTATCCAAACCAGACCAATCATCAAGTATAATGCCCCATTTAGCATGTACCTCACTAAACACCTGCAACACCCGGAAAGGCCAGAAATGTACCTCACGAAGAGGATGCTAAGCCTTAAACACATGCCTTACATGGACAGACTCAAAAAACTCCAGCTTTTCTCTGTCTCATATAATCTATTAAGAGGCCATCACTGCTTGACTTACAAAGCCATGTCTGACCCAGCCCTGTTAGAAATGTTTCACCTAAAGAAATCCCAATCCCTCCACACCACATGCTCCAGGGACCTTAACCTCATTAACATAATCAACACAACATGCTGGAGGGACAGGTTCATAACCCAGACACTGCCCATGCTCTGGAATAGACTTCCAATACATGTCAAGCAGAGCACCTCACTGGCTCTTTTCAAGAGAAATCTTGATGAGTGGATGGGGAATAGAAAGTTCACCCCAGGGATCACTCCAGTGGCTCTACTTGATAGTTGCAAAGGGAACTAACAGTGGCATGATGCCAGTGCACTTCTATGAGCTAGGCTTGTCAAGGTTCCAGGGCCATTGGCCTAGTACACACCTATGAACCTATGAACCACAGTGATAGGCATAAAACAAATAATTTAATAAAACAAAATAAGTTACTATTATACAAATAAAAAGACAAGCACTTTTGGGAATAAGCCCTTTATCAAGTCTTAAAACTTAAGCAGTTCATGTTCTCTTAAAAAGTGCCTCTTAACTAATCACATAAAATATTTAAATAAGTTATAGTTTTTTTCTAAAACTCTATTGGTTGATCAAAAACCTACTATCATAACATTTACATGCTAAAAAGGCTATTCCTTCTTCACTGGTCACTGTAAAATCAAATGGCGAATAAAAAACATATAGGCACTTCCAAGTCATTGGTTCTAGTATAAAAGCATAGACCAATTACATATATGATGTAAATAAGTCGTAGTTTTTGTGAAGTTCGATTGTTTGATTAGAAAAACTGCATTCAGTCATAGCACAGAGTCTTTACATATTTATACATATATATATATATATATATATATATATATATATATATGTATATATGTATATATATATATATATATATATATATATATATATATATATATATATATATATATATATTTATACTGTGTATATATATATATATATATATATATATATATATATATAAATATACATATATATATATATATACATATATATATATATATATATATATATATATATATATATATATATATACATGCACACACACACACACACACACACACACACACACACACACACACGCGCACACACACACACACACACACACACACACACACACACACACACACACACACACACACACACATGAAATATTGCTGCCTAAATATAATCCAAGAACCTGGGCAAAATAGCTACAATTTCAAAAAAATAACAAATCAGGAAAACCTAGTTGTGAATTGAAACACTTAAGTTTTAGAATTAGAAATTAGAATTTATAATTAAAATGCATTAGATAAAATGGATACTTTCCCCCGGATTCATGAAGCTCGGTGCAAGGCCGGTGTAAGGCCTGCGCCGGCCGTGCAGCGTATAAATGGTGTAGTAGTGCCATATGCATATTAATGAAGGTGCACCGCTACCACATCCACGTGCATAGGACACGTGCGCGAGTGCATGGAGCATTACTAAGCTGCGCCCGGAGGCGTGTCAATGTCGACTGGCGATGAGCAACCTAAACTGCTGAATATTATAGCCTGCCTGCAATAGTAATCGCACCTATCAGTGTCCGTGGATAATGAAACGTATACAAAGCATGCAAGACAGGTCCCGGCCACACAAAATGGAGACCCAAACAGAAATGCACGCAACATAATATGAGTTACCATCCATGGAACAAATGATATTTAAAATCATGTGTCCGTAATGTACTGCACTGTCAGAAGTTATACCCAGTGGAAGTGAAGCGCATCATGTCAGCGCGCTGCCAATACACACATCTAGCCCTATGGGTATGGTCACCAGCAGTCCTATGGTGGTAGTGATAGTACACAGCTGGGCAGTTGTGGCTATATAACAACCATAAAGAAACCTGACAGTCCAAATTGTATACCAAGCACACACAAACATATGTATATTAAAATGTGCTATACACATGAACGTAACCGTGACATACACATAGGATGCCATATGCGGAACCGGGATATCCAAAAGCAGAACCCATGCATGCAAATGCAATACACAACAACCCCTGTACAGCACATAACCCGCACCCATGTCCGAATGTCCACCAAATCCAGCTACCAGACTTGCGCATCCGTGCACCTACACATAGCGAGTATTCCCCATATGTAGTAGGAAGTATCGTCCTAGGCAGTGTCAGGATTGCAAATATGTATCCCACGTTTGTGAACATCCCATCACAGGTACGTAAATCCAAATGCCCACGCGTTAATGTTCCGGCAAAATGTGTGTACATCCCGCGTGGGATAAGTAACCTGTTGAAACCTCAGAGTTGTTTACACGCCATGGTGTCCATTACTGTACACATCTGGACAAAACATGTATGTGTAGTCACGGTACTGTTCATTTTCCACACAGACATGCAAAACATACTACGCAGGATGGAACAGCTGTCCACCATGCAGGTCACCCCACTAGGGTTGCCACCTGTTCAGATGGCCAGGGTGGGACATCCCTTGTAGAAATGTGAAAATCTGCAGGATAAAACATACCCCCGGCCAGTGCAAAGGACAGAATTCCACGTGTATGCCAAGATAAAAGCTTATTCCATAGCATTTGAATAGCTTATGCTATCCCAAATTATAGTTATGTGTACCAGATACAAAATACCTGTATCATGCAACTAGTAAAGAAAATAAGAAATATATTACTGTCTTAAAATCACAGGACAGTTGCCATGTCTTAGGTGTCGTCGCAGGACACAACTGTCCAAAGTGGGACCTCCCCTCGCAAAGAGGAACAAGTGGTAACCTTACTCCCCACTGAATTATCGACAGTATATATTCAACTCAATCACATACCGACACCACCTCCCAACCTATTACAGCAACAAAACCTGGACAAAGCCTAAAAGGATGGGTGGACAAATAGGGACAGATGTAATTACTGCTCTCACAAACTCCGAAAGTTCACTGAATAATAGTATGTACATAAGCATGAAATGTTGTGAAGGATGTGGGGTAGTCTCCAGTATTACAGAGGTCCGTACATTTATACTGTAACAAAGCGTCACATATGTTGACTGTACTACTGCATACCTGTAGTTAATTCATAGTTAAGTCATGTGCAAAATAATAACCCTCGTAAGAATGAATACAGGAAGTAGTCAAATGTGAATGGGAACACCACTCACCGTGGATTATGTATTGTAACCACCCCCACCCATATTATGTATTGCCAACATCATAAGCTGCTGACAGGTGCCCAAACACCTGTGTCTGTAAACACAGATAAAATGTTTAAAATGGACAAACCCTGTCCATGTGCTTTGTCTGACATTTGAACATGGTCAGGGCATTTCCGTTCACCAGGCAGACAAGCCTAAACCCAAATCACCACATGAACACCCTGACAATTAAAGACCTGTATGTGTCAGGACTATAAGCCTTTGAGTTCTGAATATCCCTGCAGTGATTAAATATGCAGCTTGGGTCCAGAGCAGTAGGGAATAGGGAATGTGTAACATGTAGTACCGCATTTTTCCCAGCAGGAGAATGGATGCCTGTGATGTAAGTGAAGCGGGGAGGCATATGTTAATGTAGCTATGTACTATGGGTATGCATATAAATGAGTCAGAACACCAAACGTATAGTGGTTACAGCATCCGGCCAACGTGAATGCAATCCCAGTTCAACTACGACTACAGCACATATAATGTTAAAGTGTAATGAATGCGTCTGTGCTGTACAGACATTTAAATATGTAAAGGTGAACATGCGTTTCGCATATGTCCGTTAACCAGATTAGAGATATTTCACTGGTACTGTCAAAAGTAATAAAGCCCACGTAAGCACAAAGACTTAGTAAACATATGTAACCCACAATAAGGATATGCATGTGCGCCTGCACGTAACCCACAATAAGGAAATGCAAGTGCACCTGTGCGTGTGTAATCCGCTAACAGCATAGCAAATGAATGCTGGTTTCTACATGTAATGTCTATATATGGATATATACATTTGTGTATAGATATATATATCCACAGACTTAAACTAAATAAATATATGAAATAAAGAATGTACAGATATACAGATATATATATATATCTATATATATATATATATATATATATATATATATATATATATATATATAGATAGATAGATATATATATATATATATACATACATATATATATATATATATATATATATATATATATATATATATATATATATATACACTCAAACACATACAACATCAACTGATATATACCTAACAAACATATAAACAAATGTCCTCGTAGATATAACACATGTACATAAATAGGTTACACCATAGCTAGTATGGATACACATAATAGACATGCAATTAAGGTAAATACACTGCTGCTTCCAAAACTACTGGCCGGAAAGTATCAGTGTGCCAGATCTGTAAGTTCTACCCTTTAAACATGGATATAGGTGTCCTTTGCAGGACTCCAAAAATAGTGAATTTATAAATGCACAGCCCTGTAATGATTGCTGCAAAGAAGTGTCATCCGCAACTACAATATAGCTGTACATGCAACAGTAGCTTGTGCAAGTGTAATAACACATGGGTTGACAGAATGTAAGACATATGTACCGACATGCGGAGAGTGGATAGTGCTTAGAAGTGTCGTCATAATTTATTATCACTCACATTAAATATGTGTTATGACTACTGTGGAGGGGTGTCAGGTCTGGGAATCATGGGTATGCAATAATGGGCCTAGGTGCCTAGGTGTTGGTTGGCACAGATTTATGAGGTCTGCCCCATGGGAGTGATTAATATACCTATGTGGGTATAGCAGACGCCTCTAACTTCCTAAAATGAAGAACCCATCTACCGGATATCGTGTAAACTATTGGGGGAAGATGTAGGGAGTTATATTAGTGTTGTGTAAGTGATTATCATGGACATACATGCGTATGAATAAGATGGCAACCATACCTCTCAATCAGAATAAGACATCTGGACAAAGGCATTTTAAAATAAGTACAAATAGGGAATATTTCAAATATTCCTCTTACAAAGTCAGAATGTGGATAGAATAATGGATCAGTAAATAGTATGAATGTTTTGAGGGTTATTAATTGTAAATAACAAATGTCTGTCATTATTGTCTAACCCCACAGTCCCAAATGACTTCCCACTAAATTACCAGAAAGGCATTGCACAATATTATTAAAAAAGGAACAAAATCAGACATCTAAGTTAGGGACATTTACCCAAAATTTGTACAGTTGAGAGGTATGAAAGTAACCCTGACCTAAATAAATGTACAGAACTAGTGCGATTAGGTGGACAGGTGTGAAGAAAGATGTGATGACAAATGACAAAGCATGTATAAGTCAAAAGCATGTACCTCGACAAATCTGGATGAATACTAATGCCCTGTGATAGTCAATGTGGAAGGTTAATAGAAACAACATAAAGGTGTCCCTCAGGGTGCTATGCAGTGTCCCCGAGACAGTGTTCAGTCTCCCACACACGCATGTGAGTCCTGCCACTGACGGAAAGCACAAATACCGGCGAACACATAAGGTAGATGATAGCAGAATATGTTTTGATCAGCACCTGCTGGTGTTTGTGAGGAACACAACACTCTGGGCGGGTGTGTCCCACAAAAGGAATGTAATGGCATCTGGACTGTGAATTCTCCATATATTGTGTGTAGTGGTGTAATAAAATGACATATTTTGTATCAGAAACAGATACAGGTTATAGGAAACAGTATCATCGACTATACCACTGCAAGACAAATCTGAAGGTATGAAAAGTGCTGAAGTAGTCAGTTTAGTATTGACCGCAGGTATGTGTGGAATTGTCAAATGTCACAGCTGTACATATAGTCCCTATAGGGCTGTCACCTCTACAAATGATGAAAGTGGGTCACCTCTACAAATGATGAAAGTGGGAGGTGCTCTGTATAAATGACAGACGTAGCAGGTCAAAACATACCTACAGCCATGCCTACCCCACAAATAGAAATATTAGCACACATCAAAGCTTAGGCCAGGATTCAGGAAGCTTTGGTCGGTGTACGAGTAGAGTAAGAGTAGAGCAAGGCAAGATGTCCGCCGAGCTATTCAGCAATATCCTGTAGGGGCGTGTAACACAGCCCCTCAAATGAACGTTGCACGGACAATGTTAGGATATGCAAATTACCCCATTTGTAGGTGAAAGCTATGCAAATGATGTAAAATATGCGATACATGAAACAGTAAGCTGTCCGTACAAGAGTAGAGGTATGTGCAGAAATGTACATGGATGTTAACCGAGTAACGTTCTGCAAGTAGCTAAACGGAGCAATGTCATCTGCAAATAAAGGATGGTTTAGTTGAAGAAGCATGCCGATGTCCAAATATAATGCCAGTGGCATGTATTCCCATTGGAAATTAATAAAACTCTACTTGTCCTCCCCCGATCTCCGAGTACGTGCTGTGCATACAAAACAAGACAAATATGTAAAATATACATACAAATTGTAATGTCAGTTAAAAGTTATTGCATCATGCAGGGGAATGGCAAGCTGAAGACTACATGGCTATTGAGTAGTGGTTGCTATGTGTGGAAGCGCACACTCAGAGATGTAACCAAGCATTAGTAGGCAATCTTATGCAATTGAGGCTGAGGATAGTGAAGCAACATTGTCATGCCATATGGGCCAAGCCCCTACAGTGTAAAAGTAGGTGAAGGGGACTATCATCGTAGAAGATAGGTGACATCATGAGTGTGTATATATAAAACACTGTAATCTTATTGGAGCAGTGTGTCACATGTCTGCTGTCAGTGACTCATCAGTGGAAGAGGCGTGTTATGATTTATCCTAGGTAAAGTCAGTAAACTGACGGTGTACGCCATGGATATCACTGAAGTTCCTTGAAAACCTGGTGAAGTATGTTTGCACCTGTGCAAGCCTGTAAGCCCGAGTAAGCATGTGTGCATGTGTGTCAGCCTGTGTGCGCGACTTGAAGAACGAGTAAGCTACTGTAAGATTGTTGAAGCCCGTGTAATGTTGTGTAAGCCAGTGTAAGTGTTTGTACGCATGTATAAGCCTGTGTGCGCATGTGGAAGTGGATATGCACTTCACTGTGCTCCTATGCGCGGCGCCGCTCACTGTGGACACAAACAGTGGAAAGGAAGGTAAACAAATAGCAGTAAGTTAACCAAGGAGAACTACCACAGCTAGCAGGTGGAAACAATCAGACTGAGTATATTACATAGCCAGTACAGTAGGCCAGCACAGCACAGCACATACAACTCTACAAACAGTAGTCCACCATGTTATTCTCAGACACACTGCAACACTGTAGTATAGTAAGAGAAGTGCAAACTGTAACAGCTTAACTGAGACAAGATAATGTTAGGGGCTGCCATTGCTATTATACGTCAACATATGCAACATGTGGAGGGTTGTGCCAATGTGAATGCCGCTCAGCATCACACAGTGAGTAGACGGAGAGGAGTGTGCAGGCACCGGGTAAACTACCAGGGGCTACATGAGCTGGAGATAGTAGAGCGCTATAGAGTGGACAGAGACCTCCTGCAGAAGATTGTGGATCTGTGCAGGCCATGTCTCACATACAGACCCAACAGAGGGAAACCTATCCCAGTGGAAACCAAGGTATGTGTTGGCCTAAGGATACCAGCAACAGGTACCTTCCAGAGATCAACAGGTGATATGACGTGGATTTTACAAACATCAGCATCCAGGGTACTGCACCAGGTCATGAATGCCATGTCAGCACATGTCAGTGATGATGTATATATCCCCAATTCCCGTAAGGTATTGGGCAGCAATATGTGTTGTTTCCACACAATAGTGGAATACCCTAAGTACTGTGTGCAATACACTGCACGCACATATGCATCAAAGCAGCAGCCAGTGAGTGTGGCAGGGCCTACATCATCCACAAGGGCTTCCCCTCCATGAAGTGGCGGTTTGTGTGTGATGGCCAGCCCGTAATAATGAATGTGTGTGCTGGATGCCCTGGAAGCTGCAATGCGTCCGATATGTGGCATCTGACGCAGCTGTACAAAACATTTGGCAATGGGGACAACCCTCATGGTCATCTAGTGGGGGATGCTGGCTGTGCAGTTCAACTGTGGCTGATGACACACATCAGAAATGCACACACACATGAACAGGAATGGCATAATGAGGCACACGCACATACAGAAACCTTACTCTAGCATGTGTATGTGTCGCCAAGTCACAGTTCTGGTGCCTGGACACATCTGGTGGAGCATTACCGCACTTGTCAACTACATGTATCAGAACTGTCTGTGGCCTAGGTCAACTGTGACACACACACACACACACACACACACACACACGACAGTTTATATACATAGTGTGAGTGACTGTTCATGTATGTGTAATACTGCAAAACAGTTCAAACACAACAAAGTATGTCAATAATGGACATTCATCAAAGTTGTACAACCACCTTGGAGGATATGCATGCAGAACTCTCATTGCATATGTGATACAGTGATGTACTTCACAATACCATTGTAAATGCAAATATCAAATGACAAATGACATAGCACATATCTATATGTACACATTGTTACCCATTATACATATTGGGGTGTAATACCTATGTGTTACTGTTAGCATGTGTAGTAAATGTGGATAACTGACTCTGTTTAGCCTTATAGGTGTACAGCATGGGTTGGATAACATGTATCTGTCTGTATGATACCTTTGTGTAGACTAACTGTGTCATGTGCAGAATGCATTCAGGGCCACAGTATGAATTCCCAGATGTGGACAGGAATATCCCTATTGTCTTTGCTTGTAACTAACATGGCTACATGTCAAACAGTAATGGTCCCAGCAATGTGTGGCGGTCAATACCAGTGCAAACTGATATAGTATAGTGCATGTAGGATCCACATGCTACTGTGTGTCCTACATGTGTGGGACTGTTGTGAAGATATCATATAACAATTGGTAATTCAGACTGTTGAGGTCGTGTCAACTACCATAATGCAAAACTATGACAGATAGTAACAGTATCACCCACAGCACCGTGTAAAACCATAGCAATCACACATGTGTAGACAAGTACAACAATATGTGTAGTATAATGCATACTGGCCACCAATAGAAAGTATGACGTGTCAACAGTGTGAAATAAAGGGCATGTCACCATTCCAATGTGTCCACTATACATGTAGATGCAGACAGTGCACCCTCACCATGTTCACATATAGATACATGTGAAACTGTACTACACACATCTCACACGTACTGCACACTGTGTAACACATGCTGCCAATACTACACACGTCAGTCAAATGGCACATGGATGGATAATACATCTTCAGAATTAACAGTGCTGTACACTATACTACATTGATGATCATAGCTGGAATTTATCATGCCTGCTTACATACACCTAGAAGGTAATCACACTTTGTGTTAACAACATTGTAACATTATTACAGTGCTATGAAGCCACCCTGTGCATCAGCACCATGTTAGTCCATGCCTGCATCAATGTTACACATTACAAGAGGTGGCACAGGTGTCATCATATGCACAGGGTATGTAGTTTCATTACCAAAGCCTGTCAGTGAACCCGCCAATCAACATGTATGCATTTGTGTGTGTGTGAGGGACAACAGGTTTTGCATGGCCCAATGTTGATGCAGTGTGTGTGTGTTATGTGTTATCCCTAGCTGTTTGTTTTATGTGTGTCTCTGCATGTACACTGTTTCAGCATGTGTCAGCCATATACTGGAGGTTGTGGGACAGTCACAGACTGTACCGGCCAGGCTGTACAGATTACCATTCCTGGCCATGGACACCCCTCCATGCATTCAACCATAGTCCAGTCCTGCACCTGGTAATGTATACACATACATACATGGGATCTGTAACACAACCTGTGGATAAACGGGTGTCAGTAATGTTACCCTGATTTGCATAGCATTGCCATGTAATACATAGGTATATGAGCCATAGTCATCCTCCAACGTAATAACCATTGCTGACTGCTGCTGAGATGTGCACATGACCAGTTAAAGGTGCTGTACTATCATTGTTCTCAATGTCCCTGGTAATACCCAGCAACAAAATAACTGGTCACTACACAACTATAACCCAGGATCACTACAGCACACAGTATGAGCACTATCACAGAGCCATAGCACATTCAGATACATCCAAGGTGAAAATGTACAGACAATGCAGCACATTCAAAAGTGCTAATATCCACATACATATTACAAAGATATATATATATACATATATATATATATATTTATATAGATACACACACACACACACACACACTTGGTAAGGCCGGGAGTTGAACATACACCTACCTACTCTAACACACTACAGCATTACGCATTTACAGAACGCGCTACCGAGATTACTGAACACAGCACTCCCAGAGGCATACTTCTAGGTGGGTGACATCATCCACAAAGGCAAAGACGCCGATAGGGAATGTATGTGTTGTGAGGCATCTAAAAGCATTACTGTGTCCCCAGGCAGCTGGAAACACACACACACACTTGGAAGGGCCAGGAGTTGAACATACACCTACCTACTCTAACACACTACAGCAGTACGCATTTACAGAACGCACTACCAAGATTACTGAACACAGCACTCCCAGAGGCATACCTCTAGGTGGGTGACATCATCCGCAAAGGCAAAGATGCCAATAGGGAATGTATGTGTTGTAAGGCATCTAAAAGCTTTACTGTGTCCCCAGGCAGCTGGAAACACACACACACACACACACACACACACACACACACACACACACACTTGGAAGGGCCGGGAGTTGAACATACACCTACCTACTGTAACACACTACAGCATTACGCATTTACAGAACGCACTACCGAGATTACTGAACACAGCACTCCCAGAGGCATACTTCTAGGTGGGTGACATCATCCGCAAAGGCAAAGACGCCGATAGGGAATGTATGTGTTGTGAGGCATCTAAAAGCATTACTGTGTCCTCAGGCAGCTGGAAACACACACACACACACACACTTGGAAGGGCCAGGAGTTGAACATACACCTACCTACTCTAACACACTACAGCAGTACGCATTTACAGAACGCGTAACCGAGATTACTGAACACAGCACTCCCAGAGGCATACTTCTAGGTGGGTGACATCATCCGCAAAGGCAAAGACGCCGATAGGGAATGTATGTGTTGTGAGGCATCTAAAAGCATTACTGTGTCCCCAGGCAGCTGGAAACACACACACACACACACACAGACACACACACACTTGGAAGGACCGGGAGTTGAACATACACCTACCTACTCTAACACACTACAGCATTACGCATTTACAGAACGCGCTACCGAGATTACTGAACACAGCACTCCCAGAGGCATACTTCTAGGTGGGTGACATCATCCGCAAAGGCAAAGACACCGATAGGGAATGTATGTGTTGTGAGGCATCTAAAAGCATTACTGTGTCCCCAGGCAGCTGGAAACACACACACACACACACACACACACACACACACTTGGAAGGGCCGGGAGTTGAACATACACCTACCAACTCTAACACACTACAGCAGTACACATTTACAGAATGCGCTACCGAGTTTACTGAACACAGCACTCCCAGAGGCATACTTCTAGGTGGGTGACATCATCCACAAAGGCAAAGACGCCGATAGGGAATGTATGTGTTGTGAGGCATCTAAAAGCATTACTGTGTCCCCAGGCAGCTGAAAACACACACACACACACACATACACAAAGACACACACACACACTTGGAAGGGCCGGGTGTTGAACATACACCTACCTACTCTAACACACTACAGCATTACGCATTTACAGAACGCGCTACCGAGATTACTGAACACAGCACTCCCAGAGGCATACTTCTAGGTGGGTGTCATCATCCACAAAGGCAAAGACGCCGATAGGGAATGTATGTGTTGTGAGGCATCTAAAAGCATTACTGTGTCCCCAGGCAGCTGGAAACACACACACACACACACACACACACACACACACACACACACACACTTGGAAGGGCCGGGAGTTGAACATACACCTACCTAGTCTAACACACTACAGCAGCACACATTTACAGAATGCGCTACCGAGATTACTGAACACAGCACTCCCAGAGGCATACTTCTAGGTGGGTGACATCATCTGCAAAGGCAAAGACGCCGATAGGGAATGTATGTGTTGTGAGCCATCTAAAAGCATTACTGTGTCCCCATGCAGCTGGAAACACACACACACACACACACACACACACACACACACACTTGGAAGGGCCGGGAGTTGAACATACACCTACCTACTCTAACACACTACAGCAGTACGCATTTACAGAATGCGCTACCGAGATTACTGAACACAGCACTCCCAGAGGCATACTTCTAGGTGGGTGACATCATCCGCAAAGGCAAAGACGCCGATAGGGAATGTATGTGTTGTGAGGCATCTAAAAGCATTACTGTGTCCCCAGGCAGCTGGAAACACACACACACACACACACATTTGGAAGGGCTGGGAGTTGAACATACACCTACCTACTCTAACACACTACAGCATTACGCATTTACAGAATGAGCTACTGAGATTACTGAAGACAGCACTCCCAGAGGCATACTTCTAGGTGGGTGACATCATCTGCAAAGGCAAAGACGCCGATAGGGAATGTATGCGTTGTGAGGCATCTAAAAGCATTACTGTGTCCCCAGGCAGCTGAAAACACACACACACACACACACACACCCACACTTGGAAGGGCCGGGAGTTGAACATACACCTACCTACTCTAACACACTACAGCAGTACGCATTTACAGAACGCGCTACCCAGATTACTGAACACAGCACTCCCAGAGGCATACTTCTAGGTGGGTGACATCATCCGCAAAGGCAAAGACGCTGATAGGAAATGTATGTGTTGTGAGGCATCTAAAAGCATTACTGTGTCCCCAGGCAGCTGGAAACGCACACACACACAGACACACACACACACACACACACACTTGGAAGGGCCGGGAGTTGAACATACACCTACCTACTCTAACACACTACAGCATTACGCATTTACAGATTGCGCTACCGAGATTACTGAACACAGCACTCCCAGAGGCATACTTCTAGGTGGGTGACATCATCCGCAAAGGCAAAGATGCCGATAGGGAATGTTTATTGAGTGAACGGTCTGAAAGCATATTACCATCCCAAGGTAGACGTACACAAACACGCCAGTGCTGTCATCGGGCCAACTAAATATCTACGGAGCACAACAACACTAAATAGATACGGGATGCGCCACAGACAGTACACCCTTCGAGAGAGCATCAAGTGTGTTCAATGTAGGCATCCATCGTGACAATGAAATTGGACATCTGGTGCCTAGATGACCACCATGGCTATACAGGATGTCAATGGCCATGCCCACACGCTTAGTATCACATGTCTGTTTGGAATGTACTGTGTGTCCATCTACACAATGGCGTACTGGGCATGCTCACACACTTAGCTGTTGGAAAGGGCCATCTTGCATGCACACAGAGTCTAATCACGGAAGGGCGCAGAGTGGAATGTACTGTGTGTCCATCTACACAACAGCGTACTGGGCATGCTCACACACTTAGCAGTTGCAAAGGGCAATCTTGCATGCAGATGGAGTGTACACACAGAAGGGCATAGTAAGGTATAACTGCCCTCACGCACAGGGCGGTCACACATGCAGTGACCTGTACACACAGCTGCCATCACAGCTTTCACAGGTGCAGGTCACACACGTACACACTGCAGTGTACACTGTAGCTGTCAAGTCAGCACCATGTCATTGGTGCAGCACTACACAGCCTTACGGTCCCACAACACCATGTGACACATGATCACTGGGCTGTACAGTGGTGTACACCAGCTGTGCAGAGTACACACGTACCAACAGGGATCCAACAGGTGTTATGCATTGCAATGATACCAGTATACATGTACAGGTCGGCTGAAGACATACCATGGCCCTTACACAGCTGTGACACCTGACTGTTGCTGTACACCAATGAACACACGTCTGGGTATGTCATACATGTGATTGTGTGGATGTGTGCATGGACTGCACACACAACACATACATACAAGGCCTTTGATGTACCTCGTGCATAACACTGGCCTAATCAATGCTACACACGCGAATTGAAGGTGGGCCCATGTCTGTTGAATGCTCACACTACAGGGGGCAGCAGTGTTGACTGGGACACATACCCTTGTACTGGTCGCCTGTGACACCCGTGATATCATACCGCAGTCCATGTGTTATGTATGTCAACACACATGTCCAACAATAGCAATGCATACAAACATGGCAACAGGAGACACATGTGACATCTGTACTGTGCATGCAGCAAACATGCATGTGCAGTGGCCGATGTCCGTAACATAGTTGCACCTATCTACGACATGCAGACTCAATGCAGACCCAACATTGACATCTGTATACGGTGACATACAAACAGCATGTATGGAGGGATGTGTGTACATAACATGGTGAACCACCTGTCTAGATGTATGTGTGCAGGGGGTGGCTCACAGTTGTGTCAAACACCATCCTATCATGCCATGTGCTAACTGTACGCTATGTCGCTGTTACGTGACGGTGCTGACATAATGCATACACAGCGGTCAGGTGTTAACAACTATATGTCATATGTCACCTGTAATACCTACAACCTCCCGTGTGTATATAGCAGCACATTTGCCAGATATAGCATTGGTACACATAATGCAATTAATACCGCTGCATGTCCATCAAACGTGTCATCATATGGCAGGTGTATCATTCCCAACACTGCCATGTGTGTCCGAATGTGTGACCAGGGATGCCACATATCGCGGGGAATATGTCCCAGTTGCTACACATCCCTGTACACCATTGTAGAGATCTGTACATACGTCAGTATGGGAAGCATGATGTTCGCCGGTGAGATGCATCACACACATCGGCTGTCCGTATACACATATGTGGTCACCACAGTGTGTGTGTGTCTGTTTGTATGTCTGGTGCTTGGTGTGAGTGTGTATGCTAATATACGGTGGGAAATTATCACTGGCACCACATGTTGACTAACCCGTAATGGTGATGCATTGCACAACCCTGTTGATGCCATAGGTCCCAGCCTTACTGGCTACCTGTGCATGTCCCTTCTCTGTGACACGTCATGTGGGTGCATAGTACTGTGAGGGTGATGACCACACAGGCAAGGGTCCCCAGCTGCACACTATGGGGTGTGCGTTATAGTGGTGTACACCCCATGAATGCAGCCATGTTCACGTACTGTTACAGGGTCCTACTGCTGCACACTGTGGACTCCAGCTACCAAGTGACAACTCACATCATCATTGGCCAGGCCGCTGTGTACAACCCCTGCACCATGTCACCATACCTGTAATGTGTCCTGCTATGTATGTCACGTCTCTGTCCAGTGTAGCCTGTGGCACCGACCACATGCGTCATGTGCAGTATATGTGAGGACATCTGTGTCATGTTTGTGTGTCCAACAGTCAGGATGAGGGTACATGTAGCATGCTGATATTGCCAGACGTGCCTGTGTGTACTCCACAGTTACACGTGGGGGACGGCAAACACTGCTACCTGTAGGCACATGCAAGTACACCATAGGAGGGAACCAGGGTATCACAACCAACATGGTGCTACAGATGTAACCGAGACACATACCGTGAACACATCACAATACATGCTGCACCTGCACTACATGGTGTGACTGGTGCATGTCGATAGTACACAACCTATGTCACATACACAACTCAGTATTCACACACAACCACTGCAACATACACATCCCTCACTATGCATACACAGGTATTACATACACCTCTCACTATGCTGTTCACCCTGTGCATCAGAATATTTGTGCATAACCCTGCACCGATGGTGTGGATGACAGGGATGTGGCACAGGCTTCATCATATGCACAGGGTGATATGTTTGCCAGGGGCATAGGCTGCACCAATGGATAACATCATGTGTGTGTGTAAGGGCCGGTGAGTTGACTGGACATGTCTGTGCAGAATGCATGTGGATGTTGCGGAGCCCTACAGCTGTGTTTGCTGTGTGCATGTATGTGTGTACACAGTTCTGACATTTGTGATGCCTACACGGGGTATAATTGACAGCCCCAGATTGTACAGTGCAGGTTGTACAACTCACTGTGTCCATCCATGGCCATGTGACCTGTGCCTGCCTGGGGTTGCACGGGCACTACCAGGTGGAGGTACAGAGTGGCTACTGTCCGACGACACATGTCAGCTGGAACCGTGTCCCTGCTGAGACCATCCAGGGCCACGTCCACATGGCCTGCTGTGTCCTGGTGTTGACAGCGCAGTAGCAGCTGCACTGCTACTGCTACCAGCACTATGGGAGCGGGCATGTGAGGTGGCACGCTCACGTCGACCTACACTAGGTGGTGTTGCTGGCCTACATCCACGTGGCCTACGCCTCACTCCTACCAGGTGTTCCAGCACAGACAGCTCCTGCTCGCGGATTGCCATGCCTCGGTCAAGGATTCTGACCATTTCACCTAGTCGCCTATCCAGAACATTAGCAATCTGCTGTTGAGCATTTGCCAATGCCTGGATGTTGTCATTTAGGGTATGGATAGCAGCCCTCTACAGCCTCTGCCCTTCTCTGTTCTGCCATTCAGCACGTGCCTGTGCCGCCATTACAGTCTGGAACATGCATCTGGTGATACCAGCTGCTGTGCTCTGTCCTGCAGGTGCATGTCTGCCAGAGGTCCTCCTACGAGCAGCACCGGCCACATGCCTGTGTGGCACATCTGCAGTCATTACACTGACACCATGGTGTGTAGACACACCTTCTGTAGCCACCACACGTTCCTGTTCCACGCCAACAGATGCTGACTGTCCATCCTCTATGGCCACCGGTGATGCGGTATGTGTTGGCAGCAGAACTGTGTGCGGGGAAGAGGGAAACATAGCTGGGATGGTAACCATTGGCACAGATTCAGCCCCTGACAACCCTGCCTGTACCTCATGAATATGTTCATCACCGCTAGTATCTGTGGGGACACTAACATCAGATGGACCGCAGGAGGGTAACACACCTACATCACCTGTGAATGCAAAGAAATACTGTAAAGTACAATAGACACAGACAGACACACACACACACACACAGACACACACACACACACACACACACACACACACACACACACACACACACACACACACACACACACAGACACACACACACACACAGACACACACACACACAGACACACACACAGACACACACACACACACACACACACACACACACACACACACACACACACACACACACACACACACCATGCATGTGATTTGTCAGATGGCATGCAGCATGCCTGCGATAGAGCAGAGGGCATGCAGCTCAGACATTAATAGTGTTAGTAAGCATACCTCCCTGGGGTGCACACTATAGCAAGCAGGTGTCATATCAGTAGGCATGCAGTTCACACAATCATGGTAGTATGCATGCATCCCCGTGATACACCATGTGGCCCAGAACAGGATAACAGTACACATGGCTGACGGGACCTTGACATGTAATCTGCTGACATGTGCATTAACATGCATACATGTTTGACACAATGGTGTCCTGACACATATACAGCATCATAATGGGCTTCACATTGCAGTGTTGTGTGTATGCCCTACAGATAGAATGCATATTTAGCAAATGTGCATGAGCATGGGAGGGTAGTGTGAGCCGTCTACATTGCTATACAGTGTGAAGTACAGACACTGTGCCATTGCATGGCAACATGGGGCATGTATGTTGCTGTAGAATGCATAATATGTACACATTGCATAGCCATAACTGCAACACAGTCGTGATGTTCGACAGATCGTATATGGTAGACTTCAGTGACACCTCCAGTAGCTATGCACAGGCTTTTAGGTTGTCCAGTGTACCACATCAACTGTATAATCAGTCAACTAAGGCTATAATTGGACCATGTGTGGACAATGTGCAACAGGGTGTATACACATCCCAAGTACTGTGTGGCTACATGTCTCTGGCCATCCCCCATGGCCATGTGTGCACATGTGTTGGCCAATGGTGTGTGATGGGCATCTTCTCCACATGTCTGTGTGGTCCCATATGACATACACCCATACATGTCAGATATGTCACATTCCACAGGTCTATGCAGGCAAAGGGTTGTATGTTTGGTATGTGGGGTATAGGTCATGCGATAGTGTGACAATATTGCAGACAGAACACTACATGTCTGGGACATGTCAGGTGGCACATCGCAATGTGTGCACCCAATGCAGGGGCATATGACACAATGGTGACACTTGTGGGCTGCCCATATCACAGCTCACTGTGTGGTACTGTGTGCGTACCACACATGTTGTTCCAATGCATACTACATATGCCTCCATTGTAGAACACCTCCACCGTTGTATGCACAGCTGACAACACATGTCGCAATGACAAGTACTGTGGTTTCAAGTCTGTGTATCATTACATTTGAATATATTGCACATGGGTGGCGTGTGTGAATGCATGGTGGTGTGACCTGCATATTGTGACTGGAACAAACATCAGGTGTGCAAGTGTTAACTGGCCACATGGCAAATAGATCTACACTGTAACATGCCTAATACTGATGACAGTCTCACCTGCAACAGACCCATGTCTGTGCGGCACGCCAGAGGTACCTGTATAGGGGTGACACAGCAGTATGAACATTATCCATGACTGTATGACAGCCACAGGTTGCACTGTGCATGTGCACACATTCACCTGTGTAATAGCATATAGTATACACATGTGTGCATACACAACGTAGCATACTGTAGTATGCAGCATGTGTGTCCACATACCTGGCATATGTTGTTACTTTACATTATGTACAGTGACACATGCAACTACATGGGATATAATAGCCATATGTGCATTACTGACTTACCAGGCAACTCCAGGCTCATTGGTTGGGAGACACCCACCTCCATGATGGCAGCTAGTGTTTCTGGATGCTGTTCCCTGTGTGTCCCCAGACTGGCCAGTAGCTCCTCGGTGTGTGTGAGTGGGGGCTGGGTTGGTGGCCCACCACCTGTTCCACCTTGTTCCCTGGTGATTGCAGTGGCACGCTGTTTTGCATGTCATATCAGGTCCGTGCAGTGTCTGTGCACCTGCTGGTAGGTGCGGTTATGGCCACCCACATCATTCACCCTCCTGCATAGATCCTGCCACAGGTCATCCCGCTGCTGGACATGCTGTGGCACATGGCTGAACAACAAGTCATAGTTGTCATGGAGCTGTGGGATGAGGACATCATCCTCCTGGTGGGTGTATGCTGGGAGGCGTGTATGGGGCATTATCTGTAAAACATAATGATGGTGACAGGTCACAGTTTCAGAGATGTACAGAGATACTACTGCACATACATTTCTATGACATCTACTGCATCTGCACAGTTATCTTTGCAAAGCACCATGACACTGACACAACTGACGTGTTTGTGTCACACATGTCACACCCATTATGCATTGGATATCATCACCATATATGTGTGTCACCTCATTACAGTGTTCATACTCCATGTAAATGCTGTCTTGCTGTGGGCATGTCTATTTGCCTGCACTTGTGTTCTTACCTATCTGCACATGCCTCGATGTGTCCACGGTACTACTGTTGACTTGGATGCTGTGTATATGTCACATATCAACACAGACACAGCCGGAATGGACTTGAGCAGTGACAATGCACACGTACACATGGACACCTGTGCATGCATGTGTTTTGCCATATACATCTACACAGCACTGTACAACTGTTCAACATCCTGACACGGATCGCCTGTATTACACATGTGATAGACATGGGACAATGGATAGTCAGAAGACATTCGCAGGGATGGTCATCAACCATAGCGGGCACGCTTTCCACGCTGTTACAGACGGCCATTGTGCCACCGCAAGCTGCATCAGTGCCACATTACTGATCCAGTCAGTTGACAGTACATCTACCATGCGGCCATCACACCATGTATGACTGGGATGACATCTGCAGCTTTGATGGACAGGGTTGCATGGTATGGTGGGAGTATGCCACATATATGGCACAGGGATCTGTCCAGCCTGTGGCGATCCTAGTATTAGGATGGTGGCTGTCCATGACATATGTCATATAGATCGGGATATGGACATGTAGCATGTCCATCATCATGGTGTAGCAAATGTTCTTCTGCAAGGTAGACAGCATGCTGCATAGTGGAGGTGTGGATTATGAAGGCTGGTATCGCACATCCATGCATAGCCATTACCCCTTATAGGTGGAATGTGATCCAATATTGGTCACCACAGTGCTGTATATGCCTGGCCAGTGATCTCCATGCTCATGGATGGCACCCTGACATGACATGGGTACCTCAGATGACTACCTAAGGGGCCTGGAGATGTCACCATGTCGGGGGGTGCACTGCACAGCACCATCCCTTACACAGCGTCCATAATGTTGACCACAGCCTAGGTAGTAGTTTATGGGTGCAGGGATGTTCACCTAGCGGTGACACTGCTGGTATCATCCATCAGACTGTGCACATATGTCACACACCTCATACACACAGCCCATTCTGTATGTTGTTCACAACACTGACACAGCTACACTGATAGGTCATGGCCATTCACAGCCTCACATACACAGATGCCTAACATTTGTCTGTGTGGTATGGGCTACAATGAGGGTGGGGTACAACACATTAACCCTGTTCTACTGTATCTGGCACTGATGTGCTGTGCACATGTCACTCTTGCACCTTTTGTAGTTGTGAGTCTGTCAACATGCCACTGGTGGAACACTCCTGTGACATGCAAAGGTATTTGTAATCAAATATCCGTGCTATCTTGTACATCTGTACTGCTAACATCTACAGTGCTAATGGTTCATGGACATGCACACCATACTCAGCAAGGTTATAGTGTGGTGCCACCCTGAATGACTGTCATCACCACTTGTGGGTTGATATTATCCAACACCCTATCTGTATTGTATGGTCATGCTAGGCACTTGTTCAGTACATGTGAGCATGTCATGAGCTACTGATTACTATAGCACCCATTCCAAACCATTTCCCACAGGTACACTGGCTGTCCTATACTTCCCAGCTTGCTTAAGGTACAACAGCTGTTGTACACACGTAACGCACATATCCTGTGGGACATGGTTGTATATACAGGCATGTCTAACTGTCACGTACCAGTGCTACTGCCTGTCTATATGAGGGATATGTCATACATGTGGCAATACAGCAATTGTCTCATGTACACATTCAATGATCACCTCCCAACATATGGCACTACAGCCTGTGGGGGATGCACGTCTGCAGCCATGCTGGGCCCATAGCTCTCAGGTGTACCGCATTACGGGGAACGTACCTCATTTGGGGTTTCTAAAAGGTACATGTTCCTCAAGGTTCCACATTGGAAGGGACTGTCACACATTCATTGTTGTACATAGTTTACCTGCTAGCCATGGCTAGATAGATGAGAATCATATTAATTCATTGGAATATCTGTTTTATACATAAGACCAGCCTATTTTAGCCATCATATGCCCTTCCTAGTTGACGCTGTTAGTAAGCCAGTTGTAAGTGTTCCACGTTTCGCCCATGTGTCACACGGTATGAGGGCTAATGTTCCTCATTTTGGGGACAGGAGGCTGACAGCTATGGCTGGGGGTAATGCTGTCGCCAACCCTGACTGCACCTGACAGTCATTTGGGGATGTGTAACATTCGCAACACACCCCACACATCACATAGTCTCACATAATCTACACCACTGGCCACACCTACGAGGACAACCTGTGCAGTATGTCTCCATACTCACTGTAGGCACCAGAGGTAGCCCCCATCATGGAAGACAACATCACCAGCTTATAGCCCACAGACTCATGTGTGCCCACCACATACAGCCAATAGTGTGTTATAACATTCACAACACACCAGTCATAGCTGACTCTGTAGGGTGTCACACTGCAGTTCCACACAGCAGGCTACACAAGGCGTTAGTCGCTTACATCCTGCTGTCGGGTAACTGCTTCTGCAACATAACCTATGCACCCATGCCACACCTCACCAGGTACGATATGTCTGTCATTCGCCATGTTAGTGCGACTGCCCTGTGATGCCACTTCACAGACTACGTGTGCAGGGACATGCAATAGCTCACCAGTCTTGTAGCCCTGAGGGTGTGGGCCTAGCCCTGGGGAGCATTTTGCATTCGTCCAGACACGATACCACTGTACAATGACCGACTGTGTCACTTCAACAGTTGCCTATGCTCCTATTGTCATTCCACAGGCATGTGGTATCTGTCCGCTATGACTGTCCTGGTCAAACACAATGCTGTGGCAAAGATGACTTGCACCTGTCGGCCCTGCGAGTACAGCTCACATGTAAGGCACTTACTGCTTCTATACTGCCTGTCCTGCACAGTTTCCAATAACTGTCACCGGCAGGGCGGTAACTGGCATGCGCGACATGGGGTCATGTGACACATTGCTTGCATCTTCCCCTGTGACGCATGCAGGCAAGGCACACCTTATAATGCACCACTCCAACATCTCTGCAGTGACTGGGACCTGCCTCTAGGCTCTGCAGAGCACACCTGCAATGACAGGTTATAGATGGACCATACCTTTCAGGCACATACCTGGACCGGCACACCCACAGCTGAGGGGTTCCCATATCCAACTATGTTTTGCACACATCCTGGCAAGTTGCTTAGCACAATGCATCAGAGGTGCTCCACGTGCAACTAACTGTGTCTGGGACTGCTATACACATTGTAACAAGCAACAGAGTCAACATCATACCCCACGGGTAACATACCTTCTATGGTGGTATAGTGGACGTGGGCCTCAGCTTCTACTGATGTGTGACTGACACTACCCCACACTTCACTGGGATAGCCACTCATGTACCAACACATCCATGAGTCATACCCTCCGCTCTGCTGGATCAACACATACACACCACCTCCAAGACCTACATTACCCTTGGCATGAACACTACCACCATGTGACTGGTGTTACACACCTGGGGTTATCCCCTCATTGGTGGATTCCGAACATCCGCTAATCTACCTTGTTAGCCACATCCCGGCAACACACCCATCACAGCATACACAGTACATGTGTACTACAACACCTACTACGGACGTCTGCTGACAGCGGTTGTTAACATCATGACACCCGTGCAGATGGACACTGCACATACAAATGCTGACACATACCCCAGTGCACTTAATTAGCATGTACACAACTGCATGGATCATGCTATTCCACACAGAGCCATGATGGTACACACCAGATAACAGACGCCACTCTGGTGGTCATGTTCCATGGACATATGATGTACAACAACAGGTGTAGGCTGTTGCACAGTGGTGTACATTCCCATGTGTGGGGTGGCTCACTGGTCAGCCATGGTGGGGCCACAGGGTCCCTCATCACATACTCCAAGACTAGCTACATAAACATGACTGCCACACATTCCGGGGTGTACCACCAGGCATTATGGTGGTATGTCAGTATTCGATGGCAACACCCATATCTGCTGTCACATACAACAGTCACTCAGGAACATTGCAGACCCAGGTATTGTTGGCAACATGCTGGAGGATGGATTCAATGCTGACAGTACACCCTCTCACTCACTACAGGGCCGCAATCCATACATGAACATTGTGGTGTCCCTGTGGTCACACCTACACAGTACTGACCTACACTCTATATGTCCTGGGACACTGGCCCCATGTCACCTTCCAACGTCCCAGGCTGTGATGTCCGCCAACCTCTGAATTATATGTCTCCCCACTAGGCCATCATATTCAGTAATAGCCTTGTTTCAGACATTGTAGACCCTGAATGGCACACAGCAGCATTTATCACACTACACACAGGTGGCACCATATTGCACGAGTGGGACTATAGTCCTACACACCTGACTGGACTGTTCTGCATGGCTATGGGGCACATCATCAAGGACGTCATTCTCAGAGACATTGTTGGTCTCCCGTCCTCTGCTGCCACCCGAGTTGGGCTTGTTAAGGCCAGAGCATGGCCCCTACACATGTTGGACTCCTTTCATACAGTTACCAGGGCAGTTGCTGATGGTACGGGAGTCCACACATCCTACATTGTCCTCTCATTGCCTTTCAGCACCATTCCCCATTCTGGTATTGACAACATACACATCCACCTGCACATCATACCCTGTGTCTCAGGATGTTATGCTATGTGGCTCATGGAGAGGACACACAGTGAGGCTAGCATACCATAGTACCTACTACATGTCAGGTACTTTGGCATACCACGGTCCTCAGTCATAGGGCCCCTCATGTTCAGTATATGCTTCCCTGTGGAACAGGCTGGCACAGGGGACTTTCCCTGCCTAGCTTTAGAACCCCTACATACCAAGTGCCATGATTGCTCCACCAGCTGATACTGACTCCAACCATACGGGTGTCGCTGTGACAGATACATAATATGACTATCATGGCATCAAGCTGCATGACACATGGTGCATGCACATCACCTTTGCATTACACCATTCACCCACTGACTATCACATGGATGGTAGTCCCCTACATACATATCACATTGTACATGTTTGCAGTACACACATATGTCGCACCCACTCCTGTGGTTACCGTATTGCCACTGTGGCGTGGATATCCTCCTACATGGCCACACCTATCTGTACTGGGTGTGTAACTGGTACATAGGCACCCATTGTACCTCTGAACTCAAGACATCTACACACATTCAAGGGTACACCACCCCATTTAGGGTGTACCTTACACAACAGCTACAGCTTTACATGCCACAACATTAACACGCCATGACGTTTACTGAGCTCCAACAGTTTAAATATGCGGCTGCAATACGGACACCACATCTGTACACATTTGCATACTACATACTCAGGAGTGACCTCTGCTGATCAGACAGGGCCCATGTCCACAACATTATTGATGGATATACTCCTAATATGCAACATAAGCAGAGGCCACTGTGAGCAACATGCTCATGGATATGTGCACACATGCCACAATGAGTGGGATGTGCTTCTGGGTTACATTCCCAAACCAGACACTCACCATGCTGTGGAACATAAGTCCTATGTACATCACGCAGGGACACTCCGTAGCACTGTTCATGTGATACCTCCCTTGGTGGTTGGGAGACACATGTAGGCCTGGGATCACTGCAGTGGCTGTACTGTGCAGTGGTGCAGGCGACACCTGGCTCTGCTCTTCACAGGACACTACCCTGGAGAGGTGCCACTAGTGTCAACACTGTAGTTGTGCTTACACATGGACTTGACAGACTGCATAGTACCCCACTAAGCACCTGTGCAGCTATTACATGTACTTTGTGCATGGTTACTTGGTAGCCCTTCCATTTAGCTTAGCTATCATGCTATTACTATGTCCCATACCTACAGGCCATATGTATCCTGTTAGTGTACATACCAATAGACGATACCTGTGGTATGCATGATATGCCTGTTATGCTGTGTAGAATATCTGTCATATCTACCTATAATACTATACATTACACATATTTCATATAGTATCCCATAATGCAAAGCATACTTGCTCAGTGGGACCACCTTACATATGTCATTAACGTTATATGCCCATACACATGCGTGCTGTGACAGTATATCAACATGTACTATCCCCTGCTATAGCACGTCCTTGTTGGACATACCCTACCACTGATGGCGGGTTGTATGGCATTGTTCTGTTTAATGGCCTCATGTAGCATCCCTTGTGGTGTCTGTGCTGTGTACCTTGTGTCCCACTGCTGGACGCACAGATTCTACAAGCATTAGTATGCTCAGCAAGACATCACTACATAAATACCTTTCCCCACTTTATGCATTGCGGACACATTTAATTAATGCAAACCAGGCTATACATACAGTAAAACTAATTAATACAGATCATGCTATGCATAACCTTACATATCGGGCGTTCTACATACCTTGTTGTCATTACGGTGTTTCGTTTCTATCTCTCTCACAGTGTTTCAACGGTTATTCAGTATGAGCATACGGTTTGAATGTCTGGCAAGTCATCCTTATATACGTCGATACCTGAAACATGTGGATTCTTCCCGCCAATTGGTGTTCCTGAGTGACTAATTACTTGCATATCAGCTGTGCAGCTACTCCATTCGCCAATTACGCGGTGACAGTGGGGTATAATTGGATTCTCCACTTGGGCGTTGCCTATTTGCCCTACCTTCGAGGAGACGGTCTGTATTGTGTTTTGTTATGAGTAACTGCAACTGCTATGCATGGAGACAAGTATAGTTTGGATTCATGTCCCCCATGGATTGTGTGTGACAGGTAGAGTATTTGGTTCAACATGTGGGTGTACCTGTCATCCCAACGTCTGATAACGGAGTATTGCAATCAAAACCTATAACATGGCTGTTTGTTCCATTATACAACGCCTGCAATTTTGCATGTTGCCTTTAATTGTGTCTCTCACACGGTATGTTGAGGGTTCTGCAGATGTAATTGACTGACTGAATGTTTGTGCTGCTATTACAGTTTGTATTACTTTAGTTTCTAGTGTGGGGGATGTTGGTGGTTGTACGTAACATATACGGTTTGTGGGCCTTGCATTTCTACATAATCCGTACATATGTGTGTGGGCTCCGTCCCTAATTAGAGAGCTAACAGTTAGTAGACTTATGTTACGGGATTGTACGTTGGGCCATTGTTAATTGGTTTCTATATCGTCTGCAGGTGAGCTTGCTACTTGTATACCTCCGTAATTGCAGCGATATATCAGGGGATATGTGTAGGTGACAGCTATCCCTTGTATTTCTGTCCCAGATATTTGCAGTCATTGTGGTTGTGTTGTTAAAAGAGCCTGTTTGCCATGGGTTGCCACCTTATCATATGGTCATTGTTGGACACTTGCGGGACACAAAGCGGTGTTTACAGGCCAACACGTAGCCACGGTCAGTACACAGGTAGCACATACTTTTATCCTCACTACATACCTATTGTTGTGTGACTTTGGATACTTATCATATTGCATGTAACATTTAAGTTTCTTACATACAGGCATAACTATTAAATACAACTGTTACATTATATATGGGACATATTTATGTCCTACCATCTCGGACATTTGCCCTTTGTACTGTTTTATGTCAGGACACACCTGCCCAGGGTGGGGATGTCCCTCCTACTGTGGTACAGGTAGTAACCGTATGCCTACGGCTAGCTATACCCACACCTACCATACTGATCTGCGTCTGACTTGGCACCAACCTACACATGTTGCGGACACACACACACATTACAGTCACACAGAAACGCACACGGCACCCTCAACGCACACTTACACAGACTACGGCACTCACAGACACAGTTGAACACAGTACCTACGTGGACTGCGACACCATCAGCGGTGACTAACCGTCCCTTCATATCATCATACTATTACTCGCGGATGTACTGTTCCGGTACTGTGTTCTATCGGTCTTTCAGCCTCGTGGTTACGCATGTCAGTATGTTACACATTCCATGGTTGGCGGTATCCTATTTATTTGTACCTCCAAGATGTTATGAATGTCGTTGAACTATCTA
Source organism: Protopterus annectens (assembly GCF_019279795.1). Lineage (NCBI taxonomy): Eukaryota > Metazoa > Chordata > Ceratodontiformes > Protopteridae > Protopterus > Protopterus annectens. Next base: position 1,693,757,740 of record NC_056726.1, read on the forward strand.
TCATATTTGCAGATATCGCTGAATCCATCTATATCACCATATATCCCTCTATTGCCCTTTCTATCTGTATTATATATATGCATATGTGTACATATATATATATATATATATATATATATCTATATATATATATCTATGTATATATATCTATATATATCTATATATATATATATATATATATATATATATATATATATATATATATGTATATATATATCTGGCGGGGAACGTGACAGGCACACAGCACCACCATATGCTGTAAGACTCATGTACTGTTCAGGTGTTGGCATTCCGTGTTCCACTGGCTGTTGTGTTTACAATGTTTGAGGGCTGCCTATGTAGGAGTCACACATTGGGCCACCTATACATTACAATTTACAGGTGGTCATGTTTGTGTGTCATCCATTTTACTGTGTGTGCAGGTGGAGAGGTGTCAGTCCATAGGGGCCTACATGGTCAGAGTATGTGCTATACATTCCCTCTTTGCCAAGGTGTAGGCATATTGGGCACACCTCCATCTGCCTACTGGGGCTGGCACAGTGTGTTCATGGTCTGATTCCCTCTGTGCCTGTACTGGCCTTGGCAATTGCGGTGGGCTATGAGGGCCTTCACCATTTTGTACCTGCTGCAGCTGCTTCCGCAGGATCATATTATGTAGCATGGCACATACTATGACGATGTGGGCACGTGTGCCTGGAGAGTACTGCAAGGCTCCACCAGATGTATCCAAGCACCTGAACCGTGATTTCAGCATCCCAAACACATGCTTTATAGGTTCATAGGTTCATACTAGGCTATCTGCCCGAGGGCATTTACAAGCCTAGCCCATAGTTTTGTGGCTTACGCCACCCCTTTAGTATGGGGAACTATACCCATTATTTTGCTGTGCCTCTGTTGAGCAGTGACACTGAGGTAATCCCTGGGGTATATCTGCAATCTCCCATCCATTGGTCAAGATTTCTCTTGAACAAGGCCAGCGAGGTGCTCTGCCTCACATATACCGGGATTTTATTCCACAGCATAGGGAGTCTTTGGGTGATGAATCTATCCCTCCAGCATGTCCTATTAATAGCCGTCGAGGTTTAAGTCTCCCGCCCTTGTGGCTCTGACGGATCTAGATTTTTTGAGGTGAAGCATATTCATCAAATCTGGGTTTGACATGGCCTTGTATGATAGGCAAAGGTCACCTCTGAGCAAGCGGTAAGCGACTGAATAGAGCTGGAGTTCTTTCAGTCGGGCAGCATAGGACAGATATTTGAGACCCTTTATCCTTTTAGTGAGGAACTTTTGTGGCCTCTCCAGCTGCTGCAAGTGTCGGGTCAGATACATTCCGAATGGGGCATTGTACTCAATCATTGGCCTGATGAGTGATGAGTATATGGAGACTATGACCTCCCTTGATCTAGATGAGAATCCCTTCATGATAAGGTGGGCAATGTAGAAGGTCTTCCTAACTACTTTAGCTACATGGGTGTCGAATGACAGACTACTATCAACCTGGGTCCCCAGGTCCCTGATAACTTTTTCTGTACTCAGTGGATTGCCACCTATTTGGTAGCTAGGGGTAACCTTGTTTTTCCCGAAGGGTATGACTATGCATTTTTTGGCATTTAACTTTAGGCCATGGCTCTGGCACCAGTTATCTGTTTCTGTGAGACCCTTCTGAAGGATATCTGTGTCAGATGTGTTTTCTACTATGGCGCCCAGTTTGCAGTCATCTGATTCCCTCTGTGCCTGTACTGGCCTTGGCAATTGCGGTGGGCTATGATGATGATTCTGGTTTGTGCGTGTGCCTCATTATGGCATTCTTGCATGGGTGTATGTGCATTTCTGATGGGAGTCATCATCCACAGCTCCAGTGCATAGCCAGCATCCCCCACAAGATGGCCATGTGGGATGTCCCCCCTGACGAATACCTGATACAGCTGTGAGGCATGCCAGATATAGGAGTCATGGTAGCTTCTAGGGCTGCCAGCACACACATCCATGATAATGCCCTTGTCATTGCACACTACCTGGCAGTTGATGGAGTGGAATCCCTTGCGGTTTATGTAGAGCATACCCTGCTCACCAGGTGGTGACTTGATTTGTATGTGCGTGCAGTCTATCGCACCCAGTACCTCCGGGTATTGTGCCACACGGTGGAAGTGACGCATATTGCTGGCCAACTCCTCCTGAGTTCTGGGGAAGTATATCTGCTCATTGGCATGTGGTAACATGGCATCCAGGAACTGGTGTAGTACCCTGGATGCTGATGCCTGTGAGATACCCATTATATCTCCAGTTGGCCTTTGAAAGGTACCTGTGGCCAGTATTCGCAGGCTTACACATACCTTCGTGTCCACTGGTATGGGTTCCCCTCTGTTGTTTCTGGTTCTCAGGCGTGGCCGGCACAGCTCCACTATTTGCTGTAAGATGTCCCTGTCCACCCTGTAACGCTCTACTATCTCCAGGTCATGTAGCCCCTGGTAGGTTACCCTTGGTCTGAACACTCTCCTTCTCCTCCAAGGCCTGCGGTGGTTGTCTGCATTATCCTCCACAACACCGTCAGTCTCTGACACATGCTGATGAATCACAGCTATGGCAGCTCCCAACATGTACATTTTAAAAGTTCCCCGTGTGTTTACACCTATGGTGCGGTGTTTGGGAATACACAGGTGTGTGTTGGGTGCTTTCACACTTTATACTATTGTGCGTGAACACCGATGATGTCATAGGGTGTGTATGTACGTTTGTAGCTACAGGTTATGTTATGTGTTTTACTGCCGGAACTACTATTATGGTGCCTTTGGTGTTGAATTACATTTGCCTGCCGTGGATTACCTCTTGACCTTCACTTTACATTTCTGAGTGTTGCACCTACCATTTTCTGGCGTGCATCCTGCAGCCTACTTTCATTTGTACTTTCCTGGACCTGGCGTATCTTGCGTTATGAGTGCTACTGCCGGTCTGCTGTCGGTTTGCTTTGCTCTGCTGTGTCAGGTCTCCTATCTTTGCAATCCAATACCTCCCCTCCTTTCTTTGCATTCACATGCCTCCACTATCGTGTTTTGCAGGTTTCTGCAAGCGGACTTGTCAGTTGCCATTGATTGGCCTTCGTGGGTTGATTGGTGTTGATTGCTCATTAGTACTCCAATTACCCTACTTCCGCATTGCCTTCTTTTCTTCCCCTGACCTTCCTGTTTCTGCTATTGTTTGCGGCGCATGCGTCCGATTTTTGGGTTTCGGGCATGTTTTCATCCTCGTACACATGCGCTTTTGGCCACCATGTGTGCTCTCAGCTAAACGATTCCTCCCCACCCCTATCCTGCAGCTTTGCTTAGCAACGAACAGGTCAGATTTGCAATGCTCCACTGTGCTTAGTGCTATGGTGGCACACCCCTCTGCTGATGTCATGTATCTCCTCTGAGCCACTCCTCGGTGTTATACCGCTGCGCCGTATGGTACAACCTTCCTCCGGCTGGACATTTGCGATTCAGTATTATTTGCCTCATTTGCATGGCATTGACTACTAATTCATAGTTACTGCGCCGAACACTATTGCAAGCCCTTAGCAACCCTTGCACCTTGGTTGTGGTGTTCCATGCCTACCATTGTGTGTTATGCTGTAAACCTGATTTCTATTATGTTGTGATTTTATGACATTTTTATATTATTTTTTTATGTTACAGCTTCCGCACACATGCCCTGCGGTTCTGCTGTGCGTTACTGTGGACATGACATTAAATGTTATTTACGTGTTGTGCATCTTTTCTTATGCCATTGGCTGTGTATTTCGCCATTGGCATATGTTCACGTTGTGATACCTGGGTCTGGCCCTCTTCCATAGCTCCGATGTTCTGTTTGGGAAAATGTAAACCGTGTTTTTTGGTTTACATTTCCGTGGGCTTACGCTACGCCTGCACCACTTCATGAATCGCTATATGCCTTCATTTGCATGGTGCAACACTGCACATGGGGTGATTTGCATACCTACGCCGGGGGCTGCGCAGATCTGGCGTACGCCGGTAGTGCACGTGGAATTGGATCGTACCTGAATCGCTCGGCGGCCATATTTGGCATTATAACGCCTACGCTATGCGTGCGCCTGGCGCAAGCTTCATGAATCCCGGGGTTTATTTTATTTTCATTCATTCATTAACTTTCCATTTACCAACTTAGTACTCTTCAGGTTTCTTATGGGGGCTAGAGCCTCCCTCCCTTAGCACTGAATGGAACCGCATAAGTTCATACATGATTACTAGACTAATAGCACAAGAGCCTTTAAAAGTCTAGCCATTAATACCCAGGAGGATATGATGATATTACATCTTAATTCTCCAGATATGAGATTGGTTAGTGTCAGGGTAGTGGGTCTTTGGGTGTGTTGCCCTGAGTCATTTTACAGACTGCCTTTGTCCATAAGGTACACAGGCAGTACCCCAGGAGTGAATTTATGGTTCCCTATCCATTTATCTAAATTCTTTATGAAAAGAGTGAGGGGCAGGCTTTATTTTATGAAGATGGGAAGCTTATTCCATAGATGAAGTACCCTTTGAGATATGAATCCTTCTCTCCAACAAGTTCTGTTAGAGTCACAAGTAACAACAAACAAAACAAAAAACTGAGAAAATAATAATAATCCAGAAGGCAGAACTTGCAAGAAACACATTATTTAAAAAGAGTCACAAATAAGGTTCAGGTTTATGAAACATGTAACCCTTGTATAATTTTTCTTGTAAATATGTAACATTCTTGCCAGGCCTGAATCAGAGCATGCATTGTAGGTCAGACATAAGTCACCTGAATAAATATGAGTTAGAGTAAAGTAGTACAGCTTTTAGATGGAGACATGTGTCTTACATTTTTTTTCATTTTTTTTTTGTGAGAAACTACTGCTGCTGCTCCAGTTTGTGTAAGTACCTGGTTAGTTTTGTGCAGAAGGGAGCATTGTACTCAATTATGAGCCTGATGAGGGCCAAGTACAATGCCACGATGACTTCCTTTGGATTTGATACCGTACCTTTACTTATAAGTTGAACCATACAGAAGGTGTTTCAAATTTAGGTTAATATCTGTCTGTTTTCCTAGGTCCCCCACATCTCGGTCTGTGTTTAGGGATGTACTATCGATATTATAATTTGCAAGAATATCAAATATATCAGTGGGTATGATTACACATTTTTTTTAGCATTTTGTCTCTAGCAATGGTTTTGACACCAGTCCTTTGTCATTTTAGGCCTGTTTGTAGGGTCTACGCAACCCATGGGGATTCAATGATTGCTTCCAGCGTATACTCATCAGTGAACTTGGTAGGTTAAAGGCCCCCAATATTGCCCTTCATTTCAGAGAAGTATATACCAAACAAGAGGGCACCCAACAAAAAGCCCCATCGGACACCACTAGTAACAGGTTTCATATCAGAAGTGGATTCACCTATATGGACATGTATGCAGTCAATGAGACAGTTTGCTATCCATCTCATGCTGTAGGGGATTATGCCTAACTCAGTAAGTTTATCTATGATCCCCAAGTGGAAAGCTTTGGCCAGGCCTAGGTAAACAGTGTATACCATTTTGCCCTCATTCATGGCCCTGGTGACTGTCTTGAAGAAGTCCGACCAGATTTAGCAGGCAAGACTTCCTTCTGTTTAACTGTATTTCATTGCTATTTACTGCATTTCTTTACTGTTTAACTGCATTTTATTGCATTTCATTGTTGTCAACTGTATTGTTTCATACTGTGAGTTCTGTTTTTCTCTGTGAGTAGTTAATCTGTGCCTTTCTGTGATTTGTACTTGTTCTTAACCCTTAAATTGAGTAGCATAGTCTGGACACAGGTTTGCTGCACCCAGAGCTGTTTGTTTTTCCCTTCTATGTTTCTGGCAACCATCTTATGTTTGCCTTCTGTGTTTCTGGCAGCCATCTTGTGTTGGTAGAGGCATAGCTTCTCTGCTAGTGAGAGTAACAGGGCTGACTAAACATTGTCTGGCACAAGATGGTTGGTAAAGGAAGCAGTGTGAGAGTTGAAATATTCTGCTTTCAGTGAATTTTGCTTTCAGTCTAATGAACAGGTTAAACATGGCTTTCAATGGATTTTTCTGAAAATGTAAAATAAATATTTTGCTTTTCAGTGTAGTACAGAGTGCACTTAGTTTAAACTCTTGGCAAAAGCATATAGCTTGGCATTCAGTGTTATTAGAAGTCAGAAGTAAAATATTTTATCATTTATAAACTATGCAGTTTGTGAAATTCTCTATCTACAAGCAGGTCAAGATGAACTCTTGTATGCAGCTGTGTTTCATCAATAAGATGTGCAAGATAAGAGCAAGCCCGAGGAGTTATTCTTCAGGAACAGAATGTTTGAGATATGAAAAACAAACTATCAGCAGACCAGCTTCAAAGGAAAGGCTTATTATTCTCTAAACTGCTGATGCAGGTAAAAAAGACACTATAAAGATTGGGACTTCTTCTTTTGTATGCGAGACTTTGATTCTTACAGATTTGATGCTGTAAGCTGAAGTACAGCTTTGTTATTTGCGTATATCTTTCTTATGCAGAAAAGAATATCATATCAGATGAACCATCTCATTGTTTTCTTTGAGTAATGGTGCAGTCTACCTGATTAGTGTAGTATTTAAATTTTACAAGCAGGCACTAGGAGGATTGGCTAGATATCTGTTTTACTAGACTCTGATACTTTTTTTCATATTTAAACCCCATGTCTGAGCAGGTTTGAAGCAGGCTGTGTGAGGTGCGTCATCTCTGGGATATTTTACAAAATTCATGAGGCTCCAAGACCAATCTAAGTGTATTTTCATTTATTTTCACTTATTTTATTCAATTTGCATTTGCCTATCATTTTTATATATGCCTTGCAGCTTATATATCACATTTGCACTGTTTTAGAGCCATTTACTGAAACTGCATTTCATTGCCATTTAACTGCATTTCATTGCTATTTACTGCAATTAATTACTGTTTAACTGCGGTTTACTGCATTTCATTACTGTTCAACTATATTTTTTCATACCTCCAGTTCTGTTTTTGTCTGTAATAGGTTAATCTGTGTTTTTTGTGAATTTTACTGTGTTCTTAACCTTTAGATCAAGTAGCATAGTCTAGATACAGGTTTGCTCCAACTAGAGCTGTTTGCTGTTGCCTTCTGTGTTTCTGGTAGCCATCTTGTGTTGGTAGGGTCATATCTTCTCTGCTAGTGAGAGTAACAGAGCTGAATGGACCTTGTTCAGCATAAGCTGATTGGTAAAGAAAGCCGGGGCTAGCAGGATTGGCTAGAGTTCTGTGTTAGTAGAATCTTCAATTTTTGTAGTATTTAATCCTCATGTTTGAGCTTGTTTGAGCCAGCATCTGCTGAGGTTTATCATATCTGGAACATCTTACAAAATTCATGAGGCTCCAAGACCAATCAAAGTGCTTTTTCAGTTATTTTCAATTATTTTATTGCATTTACACCTGCCACTCGATTTTTTTCCGTGCCTTATAGCTAATTCATCATGTTTGCACCATTTTAAAGCAGTTTACTGATTAACTGCATTTTATTACTGTTCAACTGTACTTTGTTGCTATTTACTACAATTCATTACTGTTTAACTGTATTTTTTTCATACTGTGAGTTATGTTTTTATCTGTAAGTGATTAATGTGTGCTCTTCTGTGAGTTTCACTGTGTTCTCAACCCTTACATTGAATAGCATATTCCCGATACAGGTTTGCTCCATCCAGAACTTTTTGTTTTTGTCTTCTGTGTTCCTGGCAGCCATCTTGTGTTTGCCTTCTGTGTTTCTGGCAGCGATCATCTGTTGGTAGGGGCCTATTTCCTCCAATAGGATGAGTAGCAATGGGTGCCAGGACCTTGTTTGGCACAAGCTGATTGGAAAAGAAAGCAAGGGCTAGCAGGATTGGCTAGATTTCCATATTATCATAAAGGTTACTAGGCTATTGGCCCTGAGGCCCTTATAAGCCTAAGACCCTTATAAGCCTTTTACTAAAATCTTCTATTTTTGTGGTATTTACACCCCATGTTTGAGCTGGTTTGGGCATGTCTGAACCAGCCTCTGCTGAGATTAATCTATCTGAGATGTTTTACAAAATTCATGAGGCTCCAAGACCAATCCAGTACTTTTTCAGTTTCACTTATCTTATTGCATTTGTACTTGCATTTCATTTTTACCTGTGTTTTTATCTAATTCATCACATTTGCACTGTTTCAAAGCAGTTTACTGATTAACTGCATTTCATGATTGTTTAATTGTATTTTTTCTATTTACTGTATTTCATTATTGTTTAACTATTTTTTCATACAACAATTTCTGTGTTTGGCTGTAAGTGGTTAATCTGTGCTTTTCTGTGAGTTTTTCTGTGTTCTTAACCCTTAAATTGAGTAGCATAGTCTGGATGCAAGTTTGCTGCAACCAGAACTGTTTGTTTTTGCCTACTGTGTTTCTGGCAGACATTTATTCTTTGCCTTCTGTGTTTCTGGCAGCCATGTTGTGTTGCTAGAATCCTACCTTTCCTGCTAGTGAGAGTATCAGGGCTGCTGGGACCTTGTCTGGCACAAGATGATTGGCAAAGAAAGCAGGGACTAGCAGGAATGGTTTGATTTCAGTGTTACTAGACTCTTCTATTTTTTGTTGTATTTAAATCCCAAGTTTGAGCAGGTTTGGCCTTGTATGAACCAGGCTCTGCAGAGCTGAATCATCTATGATATGTATTGCAAAATTCATGAGGCTCCAGTACCAATTTAAGCACATTTTAATTTAGTTTAATTTATTTTATTGCATTTGTGCTTGGCTATTGTTTTTTTTCTGTGCCTTATATCTAATTTATCACATGTGCACTGCTTTAAAGCAATTTACTGATTGTCTGCATTTCATTACTATTTAACTGTATTTTATTGCTATTTACTGCATTCAGAGCTGTTTGTTTTTGCTTTTGTGTTTCTGGCAGCCATTTTGTGTTTGTCTTCTGTGTTTCTGGCAGCTATGTTATGTTGGTGGTAGTGGTAGCTCTTCTGCTAGTGTAAGTAGCATGTCTGCCTGAAACTTACCTGGCACAAGCTGATTGGTAAAGAAAGTAGAGGTTAATACTATTGACTTGATTTCTGTGTTACTAGAATCTTTTACTTTTGTGGTATTTAAACCCCATGTTTTAGCTGGTTTGGGCTACTTTGAACCAGGCTCTACTTAGGTGCATCATCTTTGGGACATTTTACAAAATTCATGAGACACTAAGACCAATCTAAGTGTGTTTTCATTTATTTACACTTATTGTATTGCATTTGCACTTGCTTCTTGTTTTTATCTGTGCCTTATAGCTAATGTATCACATTTACACTGATTTAAAGCAATGTACTGATTAACTGGATTTCATTACTGTTTGCTATATTTTGTTGCTATTTTCTGCAATTAATTACTATTTAACTGTGTTTTACTGCATTTCATTACTGTTTGACTGCATTTTCTGATACTGTGAGTTCTGTTTTTGTAAGCAATTAGTCTGTGCTTTTCTGTGAGTTTTACTGTATCCTAAACCCTTAAATTGAGTACTATAGTCTGGATACAGGTTCCTGCATCCAGAGCTGTTTGTTTTTGCCTTCTGTGTTTCTGGCAGCCATCTTTTCTTTGCCTTCTGTGTTTCTGGCAGCCATGTTGTGTTGGTAGGGGCCTACCTTTTCTGCTAGTGAGAGTATCATGGCTGCTGGGACCTTGTCTGGCACAAGCTGATTGGTAAAGAAAGCATGGGCTAGCAGGATTGGCTTGATTTCAGTGTTACTAGAATTTTCTATTTTTTAGTGGTATTTAAATCCCAAGTTTGAGCAGGTTTGGCCTTGTATGAACCAGGGTCTGTAGAGCTAAATCATCTATGAGATGTGTTGCAAAATTTATGAGGCTCCAATACCAATTTAAGTGCATTTTAATTTAGTTTAATTTATTTTATTGCATTTGTACTTGGCTATTGTTTTTTTCTGTGCCTTATTGCTAATTCACCACATGTGCACTGTTTTAAAGCAATTTACTGATTAACTGCATTTCATTACTGTTTAACTGTATTTTATTGCTATTTACTGCCATTCATTACTGTTTAACTGCATTTTACTGCATTTCCTTACTGTTTAACTGTATAGTTTTCATACTGTGAGTTCTGTTTTTGTCTGTAAGTGGTTAACCTGTGCTTTTACGTTAGTTTTACTGTGTTCTTAACCCTTAAATTGAGTAGCATAGTCTAGATACAGGTTTGCTGCATCCAAAGCTGTTTGTTTTTGCTTCTGTGTTTCTGGCAGCCATTTTGTGTTTGCCTTCTGTGTTTCTGGCAGCCATGTTGTGTTGGTGGTAGCCTATCTCCTCTGCTAGTGTAAGTAGCATGGCTGCCTGAAACTTGCCTGGCACAAGCTGATTGGTAAAGAAAGTAGAGGATAGCACTATTGACTTGATTTCTGTGTTACTAGAACCTTCTGTTTTTGTGGTATTTAAACCCTGTGTTTAGCTGGTTTGGGCTACTTTGAAATAGCCTTTACTTAGGTGCATCATCTTTGGGACGTTTTACAAAATTCCTGAGGTGCTAAGACCAATCTTAGTGCTTTTTCATTTATTTACACTTATTGTATTGCATTTGCACTTGCCTCTTGTTTTTATCTGTGCCTTATAGCTAATGTAACACATTTGCACTGTTTTAAAGCAATGTACTGATTAACTGGATTTCATTACTGTTTACTATATTTTGTTGCTATTTTCTGCAATTAATTACTATTTAACTGTGTTTTACTGCATTTCATTACTGTTTGACTGCATTTTCTGATACTGTGAGTTCTGTTTTTGTAAGCGATTAATCTGTGCTTTTCTGTAAGCTTTACTGTATTCTAAACCCTTAAATTGAGTAGCATAGTCTGGATACAGGTTGCCTCATCCAGAGCTGTTTTTTTTTTTGCCTTCTTGTTTTCTGGCAGCCATCTTATGTTTGCCTTCTGTGTTTCTGGTAGCCATCTTGTATTGGTAGGGGATATATTCTCTGCCAGTAAGAGCAGCAGGGCTGCCTGGACCTTGTCTGGCACTAGCTGATTGGTAAAGAAAACAGGAGCTAGCAGGATTGGCTTTGTGAGGTGGAGTTCAGGGATGAGTTAAGACAGGCACTGGGTGGCAGTGAAGAGTTACCAAATAGATGGGTAACTACAGCAGATCTAGTAAGGGAGACAGCTAGAAAGGTGCTTGGTATCACATCGGGACAGAGGAAGGAAGACAAGGAGACATGGTGGTGGAATGAGGAAGTACAGAAGAGTATACAGGCAAAGAGGTTGGCAAAGAAGAAGTGGGATTGTCAGAGAGATGAAGAAAGTAGACAGGAGTATAAGGAGATGAGGTGCATGGCAAAGAGAGAGGTGGCGAAGGCTAAAGATAAGGCATATGAAGGGTTGTATGAAAGGTTGGACACTAACAAGGGAGAAAAGGACCTGTACCGATTGGCTAGACAGAGGGACCGAGCTAGGAAAGATGTGCAGCAGGTAAAGGTGATAAAGGATAATGAGAGAAACATACTCACAAGCGAGGAAAGTGTGTTGAGCAGATGGAAAGAGTACTTTGAGGGGTTGATGAATGAAGAGAATGAGAGGGAGAGAAGGTTGGATGATGTAGGGATAGTGAATCATGAAGTACAGTGGATTAGCAAGGAGGAAGTAAGGATAGCTATGAAGAGAATGAAGAATGGAAAGGCTGTTGGCCCAGATGACATATCTGTGGAAGCATGGAGGTGTTTAGGTGAAATGGCAGTGGCATTTTTAACCAGATTGTTTAATGAAATCTTAGAAAGTGAGAGGATGCCTGAGGAATGGAGAAAAAGTGTTTTGGTACCGATTTTTAAGAATAAGGGTGATGTGCAGAGCTGTAGTAACCACAGAGGGATTAAATTGATCAGTCACAACATGAAGTTATGGGAAAGAGTAGTGGAAGCTAGGCTAAGAAGGGACGTAATGATTAGTGAACAGCAGTATGGTTTCATGCCAGGAAAGAACACTACAGATGCGTTGTTTGCTCTGAGAGTGTTGATGGAGAAGTACAGAGAATGTCAGAAGGAGTTGCATTGTGTTTTTGTAGACTTAGAGAAAGCATATGACAGGGTGCCTAGAGAGGAGTTGTGGTATTGTATGAGGAAGTCAGGAGTGTCATAGAAGTATGTAAGAGTTTTTTAAGAAACACACAAAAGAACCAAATAACAAAAAGCCAATAAATGACTGGAGTAGAAAAAATCAGAAGTCACTAATAAATGATTTAACGCGTTTTGTTCACTTTTAATCCACCATGAACTTCATCAGGATATGAATGAGGGTAGTGTGACAGCGGTGAGGTCTGCGGTGGGAGTGACAGATGTGTTTAAGGTGGAGGTGGGATTACATCAAGGATCAGCTCTGATGGACAGGTTGACAGATGAGATCAGACAGGAGTCCCCATGGACTATGATGTTTGCAGATGACATTGTGATCTGTAGTGAGAGTAGGGAACAGGTGGAGGAGACCCTGGAGAGATGGAGATATGCTCTAGAGAGAAGAGCAATGAAGGTCAGCAGGACTAAGACAGAATTTATGTGTGTGAATGAGAAGGAGGATAGAGGAATAGTGAGGATACAAGGAGTAGAGGTGGCAAAGATGGATGAGTTTAAATACTTGGGTCAATAGTTCGGAGTAACAGTGAGTGTGGAAGAGAGGTGAAGAAGAGAGTACAGGCAGGATGGAGTGGGTGGAGAAGAGTGTCAGGAGTGATTTGTGACAAACGAGTACCTGTAAGAGTGAAAGGGAAGGTCTACAAGAGGGTAGTGAGACCAGCTATGTTATATGGGTTGGAGACAGTGGCATTGACAAAAAGACAGGAGTATGAGCTGGATGTGGCAGAGTTAAAGATGTTAAGATTTGCACTGGGTGTGACGAGGGTGGACAGGATTAGGAATAAGTATATTAGAGGGTCAGCCCAGGTTGGAAGGTTTGGAGACAAAGACAGAGAGGCAAGATTACATTGGTTTGGACATGTGCTGAGGAGGGATGTGGAATATATTGGGAAAAAGGATGCTAAGGATGAAGCTACCAGGTAAAAGGAATAGAGGAAGGCCTAAGATAAGGTTCATGGATGTGGTGAGAGAGGACATTCAGGTGGTTGGTGTGACAGAGCAAGATGCAGAGGACAGGAAGAAATGGAAACAGGTGATCTGCTGTGGCGACCCCTAACGCCGAAAGAAGATGATGATGACTAGAATCTTATTTTTGTGGTATTTACACCCCAGATTTCAGCTTGCTTGGGCTTGTCTGAACCAAGCTGTGTTGAGGTAAATCATCTCTGAGATGTTTTTCAAAATTCATGAGGTTACAAAATCAATCTAAGTGCTTTTTCATTTAGTTTCATTTATTTTATTGCATTTGTACTTGCCTATTTTATCTGTGCTTTATAGATAATTTATCATATCTGCACTGTTTTAAAGCAATTTACTGATGAACTGCATTTCATTACTGTTTAACTGTATTTCATTGCTATTTACTAAATTAATTAGTTTACCTGTATTTTTTTTCATACTATGAATTCTGTTTTTGTCTGTACCTGGTAAATAAGTGCTTTTCTGTGACTTTTACAGTGTTCTTAACTTAAATTGAGTAGGATAGTCTGGATACAAGTCTGCTGCACCCAGAGCTGTTTGTATTTCCCTTCTGTGTTTCTGGAAGCAATCTTTTACTTGCCTTCTGTGTTTCTGGCAGCCATCTTGAGTTCGTAGGGCCTTATCTTTTCTGCTAGTGAGAGTTGCAGGGCTGCTTAGATTTTCCATGACACAATCTGATTGGCAACGAAAACAGGGGCTAGCATGATTAGCTTGGTTTCTGTTATACTAGAATCTTCTATTTTTTTGTGGTATTTAAACCACACTTTTGAACTGGTTTGGGCTTGTTTGAACCATGATCTGCTCAGGTGCTTCATCTCTGGATGTCTTACAAAATTCTTGAGGCTCCAAGACCAGTCTAAGTTCTTTTCTACTGCATTGCATTACTTTTTGACTGTGTTTTCATACTGTGAGTTCTGTTTTTGTCTGTAAGTAGTTAATATGTTTTTCTTAGAGTTTTACTGTGTTCCTAAGCCTTAAATTAATTAGTAACGTCTAGATACAGGTTTTCCACATCCAGAGCTGTTTGTTTTTTTTTTTTTTTAATTATGTATTTATTTAACATTTGTTTACTGGGAAAGCACAACTAGGAAAGACAGGGACTATTTTCAGTGGAGGCCTGGGGAGAAATGCTCCAGGTGCATGTTTTTAGAATGTGGGAAGAAACTTGATTATCCAGAGAAAACCCACCTGTATGCAGGGTGGACATGACGACTCCACACAGAAGGCACCCCAGCCGATAATCAAACCAGAGAACCTCTTGCTGTGAGGCGACAATGTTAACCCATGCACCACTGCACCACTTGCCTTCTCTTTTACTGGCAGCGATCTCATGTTTGCCTTATGTGTTTCTGGCAGCCATCTTGTGTTGGTAGGGGCCTATTCTCTGCTAGTGAGAGTAGCAGGGCTGCATGGAGTGTGTACAAGATACATATATATTTTATGGTCCTTTGTAACTTGCTGTTCATTTTTCAAGTGTATTTATCAAATTATTTAATTATTAAATAGTCACATCGTCTGCACGGTATTGCCTTGGATATTTATTTCCTAGTTCATTACTGTCTACGTTTGATTAATGTGACTGCATGGACCTTGTCTGGCACAAGCTGATTGGGAAAGAAAGCTGGAGTTAGCAGGATTAGCTTTCTGTGTTACTAGAATCTCCTATTTTCAGTGGTATTTAAACTCCATGTTTGAGCTGGTTTGGGCTTGTTTGAACCAGGATCTGCTGAGGTGCATCATTTCTGGTGTATTTTACAAAATTCCTGTGGCTCCATGACCAATTAAAGTGCTTTTTCATTTATTTTCACATTTATTATTCCATTTGCACTTACCTGTCACTTTTTATTTGTGACTTATAGCTTGTTTATCACATTTGCACTGTTTTAAAGCAATTTACCGATAACATGCATGCCAATGCTGTTAACTATATTGCATTACTAGTTACTGCAATTCATTACTATTTAGCTGCATTTTACTACATCTCTTCACTGTTTAACTGTATTTGTCATAAAGTGAACTCTATATTTGGCTGTAAATGGTGAATCTGTGGTTTTATAGTGAGTTTTATTGTGTTCTAAACCCATAAATTGAGTAGCATAGTCTTAATATAGGTTTGCTACATACAGAGCTGTTTGTTTTTGCCTTATGTGTTTCTGGCAGACATCTTGTTTATAGGTTCATAGGTAGGTACTAGGCTATCAGCCCTGGGGCCTATATAAGCCCAGCCAAAAAGGTACCCTGGCTTTTGCCACCCAAGAAAATTATTTTCCTGTGCCACTGTCGAGCAGAGCCACAGAGGTGATCCCCAGGGTGAATTTCCTATTTCCCATCCAATCATCAATATTTTTCTAGAAGAGTGCTAATGAGGAGCTTTGTTTGATATAGCTAGGTAGTTTATTCCAGAGTATGGGAAGTCTCTGGGACAGTAATCTATCCCTCCGGCATGTTCTGTTTATTGTGGTGACAAGGTTTAGGTCCCTAGAACGTGTAGCTCGGAGGGATTGGGATTTCTTTAAGTGGAGCATGTCCAACAGCTCTGGGTTTGACATAGCTTTGTATGTTAGGCAGAGATCACCTCTGAGTAAGCGATATGCGATGGAGTAAAGCTGGAGTTTTTTTAGACGGTCTGTGTAGGGCATCTGTTTGATGTCAGTAATCCTCTTTGTGAGGTATTTCTGCGGCCTTTCCAGTTGTTGTAGATGTCTTGTGAGGTACATACCAAAAGGGGCATTGTACTCTATAATGGGTCTAATGAGTGATGAGTAGAGGGGAATGATGACCTCTTTTTTTCTGGATGAGAAACCTTTTGTGATGAGGTGTGCCACGTAGAAGGATTTCCTGACTACTGCGGCGATGTGATTATCAAAGGAGAGACTACTGTCCACCTGTGTCCCAAGGTCTCTTATCACACTTTCAGCTTTGACACCGGGCATCTGTCTCAGTGAGGCCCTTTTGTAGGATGTCCACATCATTAGGAGTTTTGATTATGGCTCCTAGTTTGCAGTCATCTGCGAACTTCATTAGCCAAAGACCTTCTGTGTTAGCCTGTATTTCAGAGAAGTAGATACCAAACAGGAGAGGACCTAGGACTGAACCCTGTGGTACTCCACTTGTCACTGGTTTGAAGTCGGATTTGGAGTCTGCTACTTTCACAGTGTGGGTTCTGTCAGTGAGCCAGTTGGCAACCCATCTTGTGACATAGGGATTTATACCTAGTTTAGTGAGTTTATCTATAATTCCAGAGTGGGGGATGGTGTCGAAAGCCTTGGCAAGATCTAGATAGGCTGTGTGAACCACCTTACCCTTGTCTACAGCTTTGGTGACTGCTTCAAAGAAGTCTATCAGGTTTAGGAGACATGATCTGCCTTTTACAAACCTGAACTGGGTGGGATCCAGAGTTTGGAGATTACCAATGTCTTTGTTTATAAGTTCCATGATGATACGTTCCATGGCCTTGCAGACCAGGCTCATCAGGCTAATGGGGCGGTAGTTCCCGGGGTCCATGGTGGCTCCCCCCTTGTGGAGTGGGATAACCGTTGCTGTGTGCCATTCAGTAGGCACAAAGCCTGAGGTGAGGCTAAGATTGAACATGGTACTTTGGTGAGGTGCCAGTTCGTTCTGTAGCTCATGTAAAACGTAGCCTGGGATGTTGTTTGGTCCCATGGATGTTGTGTTCTTGGCTTTGGAGAGTGTGTTTTTACCTGTGCACCCATGATTATAGGAACTTTGCATTCTTACAGTATAGAGATGGGCTCTTTAGGGGGTGAGAGGGGGGGGTAAAGTTAGCACTGAACCTATCGGCCAGGATGTTGGCAATATCAGTTGGTTCTGTATATTTAGTGCCATTGTGCTGTAACTCAGAGCAGATCTAAGTGTTGCCATTGAGATTCATGACATAGCTATAGAATGCTTTGTGGTTGTCTTTAGAATCAGTGGCAATTTTATTTTTGTAACTAGCTTTGGAGGATTTTATCAGGGATCGTAGCTTCTTACTGAGACTGACCAGGGAGCTCCTCCACTCGTGGGATTTTACTCTCTTTTGCAAGAGTTTCTTCCTTCTGTTGTTCAGTTTATTTATGGCAGGGGACCACCAGATTGGCTTCCTTTTTTTGGAGGATAGTGCCTTGGTTCTGTTTGGGATAGCACAATCCATGCACTCATGTAAGTGCTTATAAAGTGCAATTGTGTAGGATTCAGTAGTCATAACTGTATTGTCCATCTGCATGGGTGTCATGAAGTTCACCACTTCTGTCTTAAGAAGCATGAAGTTGGCTTTGGTGAAATTTTTTACCATGGTTTCCTTAATGGGGGGGGGGTGGAGGCAGGATGTGGATATCTAGGGTAGTTAGCTTATGGTCGGATCAGACCCATGAGGCATTGACTTCAGGTGTGGAACACTGGTCACTCATATTGGTAATGACTAGATCTAGGATATTGTTGCCTCTGGTGGGGGTGTGGATAAATTGATCCAGGGCATTGGAGTTTATGAATTCCAGAAAGCATTGAGTAAAGGAGTTGTTACATGAGTAGTTTTCCCAGTTAATGGTGGGGTAGTTGAAATTGCCCATTATTAGGGTGTTTGGTTGAACCCTAATATTTTCCAGTACATCAAGAAAAGAGGAGTGGGAATCCTGGGGCATGGTGGGTGATCTGTAGCAAGCTACAATTTGGATTGCAGTTTTGCCCAGAGTTAATTGCACTTGGATAACCTCAGCTGCATTATGCTGAGCAACTAGCCTGGATGTGTGGATATCCTTAATGAATATGGATACACCTCCACCTTTGGTGTTCCGGTCCAGGTTACATGACCTAAAAGTGTAGTGTGAGTTATAGCCTGGTAGTGCAGGGGTGCTCTCTGGAGCCTTGAACCAGGTCTCAGTCACTGCACAGATATCGATGTTCTCCATTTTAAGGAGTGCCTCAAGTGAGTGCATTTTGAGATTTAGACTTCTAGCATTGAGTAGCATCACCCTCAGTTTTTGCTTGCCAGTTCCTGTTATGGTGGTGAATTTGTCATTTGAACCTTGCCTAAAAAAGGCACTATAGGGGCGGCAAGAACCTTAGCCAGTATCCGGAATCCCAGGGGTGACAGGTGCAGGCCATCTCTGGCAAAGCATCGTGGTCTGTCGACCATGTCATCCCAGGCAGACAGATACTGGATCCCTTTAGAATGGCACCAGAAGCTTAGCCAATTGTTGAAGTCAATCATTTTGTCCTTGTACTGCGGCATCATTCTGGGTGATGGCAGAATGCTACTCAGGGCTAGGGTTATACCTGCCTGGGCTACAAGATTGGAGAGCTCTTCCATGTCTCTTTTCATGTAGTCTAGGGAGGTACGTCTCAGGTCGTTCACACCAACATGTGTTGTGTTTGCCATCTGTCTTTCTGGCAGCCACCTTGTACTGGTAAGTGCCTATCTTCTCTGCTAGTGAGAGCAGCTGGGCTGCCACACCTCGTCTACCACAAGCTGATTGGTAAAGAAAGCAGGGCTACCACTGTTGCCTTGATTTCTGTTACTAGAATCTTCTATTTTTTTTTTTTTGTATTTAATACCTATGTTTGAGCTGGTTTGGGCTTGTTTGAAGCAGGCTCTACTGAGCAGCATCATCTCTGGGAAGTTCTACAAAATTTCTGAGGCTGCATGACCAATCTTAGTGCTTTTTCATTTATTTTTACTTATTTATTTGTATTTGCATTTGCTTATCATTTTTATCTGTACCTTATACCTAACTTATCACATTTGCACTGTTTTAAAACAATGTATTGCTTAACTACTTTTCTTTACTGTTAACTATATTTCATTAGTATTTACTGCAATTATTTACAGTTTGACTGCATTTTACTGCATTTCATTACTGTTTAACTGTACTTTGTTAAACCGTGAGTTCTGTTTTTGTCTGTAAGTGGTTAACATGTGCTTTTCTGTGAGTTTACTGTGTTCTTGACTCTTAAATTGAGTAGTGTAGCTTAGATACAGGTTTGCTGCCTCCAGAGCTGTTTTCGTTTGCCTTCTGTGTTAATGACAGCCATCTTCTGTTTGCTTTCTGTCTTTCTGGCAGCCATCTTGTTTTGGTAGGGACCTTTCTTCTCTGCTAGTGAGAGTAGCAGGGCTGCCTGGAGCTTGTCTGGCACAAGCTGATTGGTAAAGAAAGCAGGGTCTAGCATGATTGGCTTGATTTCTGTGTTACTAGACTCTTCTTTTTTTGTGGAATTTAAACCCCATGCTTGAGCTGGTTTTGGCTTCTTTGAACCATGATCTGCTGAGATGCTTCATCTCTGGATGTTATGCACAATTCTCGAGGCTTCAAGACCTATCTAAGTGCTTTTCATTTAGTTTCACCTATTTTATTGCATTTGCACTTGCCTCTCATTTTATCTGTGCCTTTTAGCTAATATATCACATTTGCACTGTTTTAGTTACTGATTATCTGCATTTCATTACTATTTAAATGGATGTCATTCCTATCTACTGCAATTAATTACTGTTTAACTGCATTATACTGAACTTCATTACTGTTTAACTGTATATTTTCATAATGTGAGTTCTATTTTTGCCTGTAAGTGGTTAATCTGTGCTTTTCTGTGAGTTTTACTGGGATCTACTTTACACGAAAGCTTAAAACAGCAAATGCATATGCATCAAACTGAGAAACCATCGAAACACAATAAAACGGAACTACACAACAAACATGACATCTAACAGCTGTAGGCAGGAGGGCAAGCCCCCCTGCACCCCCCACACCCCCGCTACTTAAATATAACAACTCCGAGATTGCACTACATTGAAGTAAATGGAAATCTCCACCTATGGAGATTTCTGTTTACAGTTTTCAACGGTTCGCACATTCGATGCATATGGTTCGATGCATATGCATTCGCTGTTTTAAGCTTTCGCGTAAATAAAGTAGACCCTTTTACTGCATTATTAACCCTTAAATTGAGTAGCATAGTCTGGATACACTTTTGCTGCATCCAGAGCTGTTTGTTTTTGCCTTCTGTGTTTCTGGCAGCCATCTTGTGTTTGCCTTCTGTGTTTCTGGCAGCCATCATATGTTTGTAGGGGCCTATCTTCTCTGCTAGTGAGAGTAGCAGGGCTGCCAGGACCTTGTCTGGCACAAGCTGATTGGTAAAGAAAGCAGGCATTTGCATGATTGGCTTGGTTTTTGTGTTACTAGAATCTTCTATTTTTTGTGGTATTTAAACTCCATGTTTGAGCTAGTTTGGGCTTATTCGAACCAGGCTCTGCTGAGGTGCATTGTCTCTGGGATATTTTGCAAAATTCCTGTGGCTCCATAACCTATCAAAGTTATTTATTTTTTCATTTATTTTCACTTATTTTATTCCATTTCCAATTCTCTATTATTTTATTTGTCCCTTATAGCTTATTTATCACATTTCCACTGTTTTAAAGCAATTTACTGATAAAAATAATTTCAATACTGTTATCTATATTTCATTACTATTTACTGCAATTCATTACTGTTTAGTTGCATTTTACTGCATTTCCTCACTGTTTAATTGTATTTTTCATACAGTGAGAGGTTAAGCTGTGATTTTATGTGAGTTTTATTGTGTCCTTAACGGATAAATTGAGTAGCATAGTCTTAATACAGGTTTGATGCATCCAGAACTGTTTTGCCTTTTGTGTTTCTGGCAGCCATCTTGTGTTTGCCATCTGTCTTTCTGGCAGCCATCTTGTGTTGGTAAGGGCCTATGTTCTCTGCTAGCAAGAGCAGCTGGGCTGCCTGAAGCTTGTCTAGCACAAGCTGATTGGTAAAGAAAGTAGGGGTTTTAGAATTGTCTGGATTCCTGTGTTACTGAGATCCTCTATATTATGTGATTGAACTGGTTTGGGCTTGTCTGAATCAGGATCTGCTGAGGTGCATCATTTCTGGGATATCTTACAAAATTCCTGAAGTTCCAAGACCAGTCTATGTGCTTTTTCATTTAGTTTCACTTATTTTATTGCATTTGCACTTCCCTCTCATTTTTATCTGTTCATTTTAGCTAATTTATCACATTTGCACTGTTTTAAAGCAATTTACTATTTGTATTACTGTTTAAATGTATTTATTTCTTATTTACTGCAATTCATTACTCTTTAACTGCATTTTACTGTAGTTCATCACTGTTTAACTGTATTGGTTCATATTGTGAGTTCTGTTTTTGTGTGTAAGTGGTTAATCTGTGCTTTTCTTTGAGATTTACTTTGTTTCTAACCCATAAATTGAGTAGCATAGTCTGGATACGGGTCTGCTGCATCCAGGCCTGTTTGTTTTTGCCTTCTGTCTTTCTGACAGCCATCTTGTGTTTGCCTTCTGTGTTTCGGGCAGCCATCTTGTCTTGGTAGGGCCTATCTTCTCTGCTAATGTAATGTAACTGTAACTGTTATCTGTATATTCCTAATAAGAAATGCCTCTCAGCTGCTACAATGCAATGTTCCATTGCCAGTCTGTTTCAATTTCAACCTCATCACTAGTATGCATTATTTGTAATGTTTGCTGTATCAATTGTAAATGTTTTGCTCAAAACTACAACCTTTGTGTAAATATCATCTTTAAACTATTGTAACCAAGATTGTTATTGGAGCTTTTCTCTCCAGGACTCCATTGAAAACGGGTTCAAATGGCCCAATGGACTATCCTGGTAAACCAACTGCAAATAAATAAATAAATAAATAAATAAATAAATAGTGAGAGTAACAGGGCTAACAGACCTTGTCTACCACAAGCTGATTGGTAACAAAAACAGGGGCTAGCATGATTGCCTTGATTTATGTGTTACTAGAATGTTTTTTTGGTATTTAATATCCATGTTTGAGCTGGTTTGGGCTTGTTTGAACCAGGATCTGCTGAGTTGCATCATCTCTGGGAGCTTTTACAAACTTTCTGAGACTGTATGACTAGTCTTAGTGCTTTTTAATTTATTTTTACCTATTTAATTGTATTTGCACTTGCTTATCATTTTTATCTGTAACTTATAGCTTACTTAGGCTCATAGGTTGGTACTAGGCTATCGGCCCTAGGGCCTATACAAGCCTAGCCATAAAAATTCCCCTGGATATTTCTTCCCACAATATTTACTTCCCTGGACCCATGTCTAGCAGGGTGACTGATGAGATCCATGGGGTGAATTTCCTATCTCCCATCAAATCGTCAAGGTTCCTTTTGAAGAGCACCAAGGAGGTGCTCTGCTTGACATGTATGGGCAGTCTATTCCAGAGTATGGGGAGTTTCTGGGTCAGGAACCTATCCCTCCAGCATGTTTTGTTTATTGTGATGACAAGGTTTAGATCCCTGGAGCGTGTGGCTCTGAGGGATTGGGATTTCTTTAAGCGGAGCATGTCCAACAGCTCAGGGTTTGACATGGCCTTGTATGTTAGCAGAGATTGCCTCTGAGTAGACGATATGCCACAGAGTATAGCTGGAGTTTTTTTAGATGGTCAGTATAGGGCATCTGCTTTAGGCCTTTGATTCTTTTAGTGAGGTATTTCTGTGGCCTTTCCAGCTGTTGCAGATGTCTTGTGAGGTACACACCAAATGAGGCATTGTACTCTATAATGGGTGTAATGAGGGATGAGTACACTGGGACAATGACCTCCTTTTTTCTGGATGAAAAGCCCTTAGTGATGAGGTGTGCCACATAGAAGGATTTCCTGACTGTTGTGGCAATGTGGTTATCGAAGGTGAGACCACTGTCCACCTGTGTCCCTAAGTCTCTCATCATACTTTTGGTGTTTAGTGTCTGCCACCTATGAGGTAATTCATGGGTACATGTTTTTTTCCCAAAGGGGATAGCTATACATTTCTTGGCATTAAGCTTGAGCCCATGGCTCTGGCACCAAGCATCTGTTTCTGTAAGGCCCTTTTGTAGAATAGCCACATAATTTGGGGGTTCAATAATGGCTCACAATTTGCAGTCATCTGTGAACTTTGTTTGCCAGAGTCCCTTAGTGTTGGCCTGTACTTCAGAGAAGTAGATGCCAAACAAGAGCGGTCCCAGGACTTAACCCTGAGGTACTCCACTTGTCACTTGTCTGGAGCTGGATTGGGAGTCAGCTACTTTTGCAGTCTGGGTTCTGCCAGTAAGTCAGTTGGCAACCCATCGAGTGACATAGGGATTTATGCCCAACTTAGTAAGTTTATCTATGATTCCATAGTGTTATCACAAACTTATCACATTTGCACTGTTTTTAAAACAGTTTATTGATTAACTGCCTTTCTTTATTGTTAACTATATTTCATTAGTGTTTGCTGTAATTATTTACAGTTTGACTGCATTTTAGGTTCATAGGTGTGTACTAGGCTAATGGCCCTGGAGGCTTTACAGCCTAGCCCATAGAAGTGCCTGGCATTGTGCTTCTCACTGTTAGTTCTCAGTGCCTCTATCAAGTAGAGCCACTGGAGTGATCCCTGGGGTGAACTTTCTATTACCCATCCACTCATCATGATTTCTCTTGAAGAGGGACAGTGAGGTGCTCTGCTTGATATGTATGGGAAGTCTATTCCAGAGCATGGGCAGTCTCTGGATGAGGAACCTGTCCCTCCAGCATGTTCTATTGATTGTGGTAATGAGATTGAGGTCTCTGGCATGTGTGGTGCGGATGGATTGGGATTTCTTTAGATGTAGTATTTCTAACAGAGCTGGGTCAGACGTGGCTTTGTAAGTCAAGCAAAGATCACCTCTAAGTAGGCGATATGAGACAGAGAATAGCTGGAGTCTTTTGAGTCTGTCCATATAGGACATGTTTAATGTCTAGGATTCACTTCATGAGGTACTTCTGTGGCCTCTCCAGCTGTTGCAGGTGTCTTGCGAGGTACATGCCAAATGGGCATTACACTCAATGATTGGTATAATGAGGGAATAATAGAGAAAGAGAGAGATGATGACCTCTTTCTTCCTGGATGCAAAACCCTTGGTAATGAGATGTGCCACATAGAAGGACTTTTTGACCACAGAGGCAATGTGGTGTTTGAAGGAGAGGTTGCTGTCAACCTGCATCCCCAGATAGTACCATTATGCAGTAACTCAGAGCAAATCTGAGTATTGCCGTGGAGGTTCTTGATATAATTATTGAAGGGTTTGTGATTGTTTTTAATGTCTGCTGCAATTCTTCTTTCATAACTGGCTTTCGAGGATTTGATGAGGGATCTCAACTTTTGTTCAGGCTAATTAGGGAGTTTTTCCAGTCTTGGGACTTCACCTTTTTCTGTAACAGTTTCTTCCTTCTGTTGTAGAGTTTATTAATGACAGGGTACCACAGACTGGGGTTTTTTTTTTGGAGGAGAGTGTCTTGATTTTGTTGGGTATTGCTAGTTCCATGCATTTATGTACATGTTCGTACAGTGCATTGGTGTATGATTCGTCAGTCACGCAGCTATTTTCCATTGGCTTGGGTGCCGTGAAGTTAGCCACCTCTGTTTTTAGGAGCCCAAAGTCAGCTTTGGAGAAGTTTTTCAAGGTAGTTACCATTGTGGGATGTGTGGGGGAGATGTGGATTTCCATGGTGATTATTTTATGGTCAGATCTGACCAGGGAGGGATTGACTACTGGAGTAGAGCAACAGTCGCCCATGTTAGTAGGGACATAGTTGGGGACCTATAACAGGCTAAGACCTGGATTGCCATCTTACCCAATGTTAGTTGTACCTGAAGTATCTCAGATGCATAATGCTGGGCTACTAGTCTGGAGGTGTGCATATTCTTTATGAATATGGAGACACCACTGCCTTTGGAGCTATGGTCCATGTTTCATGGAAGAAAGGTCTGGAATGAGTTATAGCCTTGTAGCACAGGGGTGTTTTCTGCTGCTTTAAACCAGGTCTCTGTTACAGGACAGATGTCAATGTTCTTCATTTTGAGGAGTGCTTTGGGCAAGTGCATCTTGAGATTTAGACTTCTAGCATTGAGCACCATAACCCTCAGATTGCATTTATTTATAGCTGATACAGTGGTAATTTAGACTTTGGAATACCACCTAAAAAAGGCACCATAGGGGTGGCAGGAGCCTAAGCCAGTACCCAGAAACCCAGGGGTGGCAGATGTAGGCCATCTCTGGCAAAGCATCAAGGTCTGTCAATCATGTCATCCCAAGCAGACATATACTGGATCCCCTTAGAATTACACCAGAAACTTAGCCAATTGTTGAAGTCAATCATTTTTTTGTTTGTACTACAGTATCATTCTGGGTGATGGTAGGATACTGCTCAGGGCTAGGGTCATACCTGCCTGGGCCACATAATCCGAGAGCTATACTATGTCTCTTTTCATGTAGTCTAGGGAGGTGCATCTTAGGTCATTCACACCCACATGGACAATGACAGAGTCATACTTGTTCTTGTTGTGAAGTGACCTTAGTACATGTGTTATGTGTCAGTTTCTGGCACCTGATAGACAGCTGACAGTTACCTTCTCCTTATTCAACCTAGTGTGTGGGACATCTGTGTGCCTCACTATTGAGTTACCTATAATTAATCTATTGGGAAAGGTGTTTAGGCTTAGGGGCTTAGGTTGAGGGGTACACTGTGGAGGTGAGCTATGTGTCCTGTGGTTTGTGCTGTGTTGTGGTGGTCAAGTGCATTTGTGTCTTGGAGGTCTCTGCTGTTTGGGTAAATTTCTATTGAGAGCCACTGCAATGGTGGGTGTGTGGTTTGTGTTTTTATGTGAGAGGTGTAATGGTGGGTGTTCTGGAGGACTATGTGTTCCATGTGGTGTGGTGCAGGTGCTGACCTTCTCCTCTTGACCAGATAGTCCGATCTTGGCTGGAGAGTGCATAGCTTCCAATTTGGTGATAAGTGCATCTCTCACAAGTCTGCATGTTGGGAGATAAGAGGAGAGGGTTGTCTTTGTACATGACGCAGTAACTATACTGTCTCAAAATGCCCAAGTACACCAGGTTAACAAGAGAAAGCACAGGGAACTGCCCTTTAATCATGCCAGGAGGAGTGGTCGTAACTACTAAGTATTGAAGCTATTTCTGTGAAGAACAACTAGTGCTGATGACAATTAGGTGTGCTACAATAATTGCTACAAAAACATGCTGAAGTGCAAAGTGATTAAACTATTTGAAGTGTTAGAGAGAAAGAACTAGCAAGATTAAAGGGAAAAACTGAAGAGTAGACTTTCTGGCATCAGTAATAGGGTAACTCTGCTTGGCGCTTCTAGTCGGAGCTTAAACAAGTGTAAACCCATGTAAACATGGGCTTTTATATCAGAAAGTTGAAAGGTATGGAAAAACTGCACAAACAGCCAATAAACTACAATTTCTGGGCCAGAAACCACTCCTTTTGTGTTAGATAGGCTAACTAGTGCTTACTACTCCAACTGATAAGTTAGAAGACTTCCCTACAACACAGAAAGGCTTGGGGGGCTCAGAAGCTTACAAACAGTCCTGGATAGAGCAAATCTGAATCTGGGCTAGACTAGTCACAGGAAAGGTGGGAAAAAAGCTTAGACCTTTTTTTTTTTTTTTTTTTTTTACAGAAAAGCAGATAAAACAGAAGTAAAAACAATACAACTGCAATGCAAGTTAGCACACTTGAGTGTTTAGCAATATTAAAGCAGATACAGTTTAAATAAATGCAATTAAATTAAAAACAACTAAAAACAAGTGCAGAAAACAGTAAATTAGGGAAAAAAAATCAAAATGTAGGAACTTAGAGTATCTCTTTCTTCTTCCTGATGCTCTTGCAGTCTGCAGGATGCCAAAACTAGATCCACGAATCTAAACAGGAAAAGTTGAAAGACACAAGACTGGATACAAGTTTGCTGCATCCAGAGATGTTTCTTATTTGCCTTCTGTGTTTCTGGCAGCAATCTTGTGTTGGTTAGGCATCTATCTTTTCTGCTAGTGAGAGTTGCAGGGCTGCCTGGATCTTCCCTGGTGCAAGCTGATTTGTAAAAAAAACAGGATAGTATGATTGGCTTGGTTTGTTTTACTAGAATCTTCTATTTTTTGGTATTTAAACCCTACTTTTGAGTTGGTTTTGGCTTCTTTGAATCATGATCTGCTGAGGTGCTTCATATCTGCATGTCTTACAAAATTATTAAGTTTCCAAGACTAATCTAAATGCTTTTTTATTTATTTTCACTTATTTTGTTGCATTTCAATTGCCTATAGTTTTATCTGTGCCTTATAGCTAA
The DNA here is from genome assembly GCF_019279795.1 of Protopterus annectens. Lineage (NCBI taxonomy): Eukaryota > Metazoa > Chordata > Ceratodontiformes > Protopteridae > Protopterus > Protopterus annectens. The sequence goes on from NC_056726.1 coordinate 1,693,785,007, forward strand.
TTATGACATTTGCACTGTTTTAAAACAATTTACTGATAAACTGCATTCCATTACTGTTTAACTGTATTTCATTGCTATTTACTGCAATCCATTACTGTTTAACTGCATTATACTGCATTGCATTACTTTTTAACTGTGTTTTTTCATTCTGCAAGTTCTGTTTTTTGGCTGTAAGTGGTTAATCTGTGCTTTTCTTTGAGTTTTAGTGTGTTTTTAAGCCTTAAATTAAGTAGCATAGTCTGGATACAGGTTTGCCACATCCAGAGCTTCTTCTTTTTTTTAATTATGTATTTATTTAACATTTATTGACTGGAAAAAGCCGACTAGGATAGAGACTATTTTCAGTGGAGGCCTGGGGAGAAATGCTCCTGGTGCATGTCTTTAGAATATGGGAAGAAACTGTATTATCTAGAGAAAATCCACCTGAATGCAAAGAAGACATGAAGATTCCATACAGAAGGCCCCCCAGCTGAGAATTGAACAGGAGAACCACTTGCTGTGAGGTGACAATATTGACCCCTGCACCACTGCGCTGTCTGCCTTCTCTGTTACTGGCAGCCATCTTGTGTTTGCCTCCTGTGTTTCTGGAAGCCATCTTGTGTTGGTAGAGGCCTATCTTCTCTGCTAGTGAGAGTAGTAGGGTTGCCTGTACCTTGTGTGGCACAAGCTGATTGGGAAAGAAAGCAGGGGTTAGCCAGATTGGCTTAATTTCTCTGTTACTAGAATCTTCTTTTTTTGTGGCATTTAAACCCTGTGTTTGAGCTGGTTTGCATTTGTTTGAACCATGACCTGTTGAGGTGCATCATCTCTGGGATATTTTATAAAATTCCTGTGGCTCCATGACCAATCAAAGTGCTTTTTCATTTATTTTCACTTATTTTATTCCATTTGCACTTGCCTATCATTTTTGTTTGTGCCTTATAGCTTATTTATCACATTTGTACTGTTTTAAAGCAATTTACTGATAACATACGTTTCAAAGCTGTTAACTATATTATTACTACTATTTACTGCAATTCATTACTGTTTAGCTGCATTCCCTCACTGTTTAACTATATGTTTCATATTGTGAGTTCTATTTTTGTCTGTAAGTAGTTAATCTGTGCTTTTTTGTGAGTTTTATTGTGTTCTTAACCCATAAATTAAGTAACATAGTCTTAATACAGGTTTGCTGCATCCAGAGCTGTGGCCTTCTGTGTTTCTGGCAGCCATGTTGTGTTTGCCATCTGTCATTCTGGCAGCCATCATGTGTTGATAAGGGTCTATCTTCTTTGCTAGTGAGAGCTGCAGGGCTGCCAGACTTTGTCTAACACAAGCTGATTGGTAAAGAAAGCAGAGTCTAGCACGATTGACTTGATTTCTGTGTTCCTAGACTCTTCTATTCTTTTTGGTATGTATACCCATGTTTGAGCTGGTTTGGGCTTGTTAGAACCAGGATTTACAGAGGTGCATCATATCTTAGACATCTTACAAACTTCCTGAGGCTCTAAGACCAATATAAGTGATTTTTATTTATTTTCACTTATTTTATTGCATTTGTACTTGCCTATCATTTTATCTGTGCAGTTTGCTAATTTATCACATTTACAATGTTTTGAAGCAATTTACTGATTAACTGCATTTCATCACTGTTTAAATGCATTTGACTTCTATTTACTGCAATTCATTACTGTTTAACTGTATTTTACTGCATCTCATTACTGTTTAATTGCATTTTTTTCATACTATGAGTCCTGTTTTTGTCTGTAAGTAGTTAATCTCTGCTTTTCTGTAAGTTTTGTTGTTTCTTCTACTCTTAAATTGAGTAGTGTAGTCTAGATACAGGTTTGCTGCTTCCAGAGCTATTTGTATTTGCCTTCTGAGTTTCTGGCAGCCATCTTGTGTTTGACGTCTGTCCTTCTGGCAGCCATCTTTAGTTAGTATGGGCCTATCCTCTGATAGTGAGAATAGCAGGGTTGCCTGGACCTTTTCAGGCACAAGCTTATTGGCAAAGTAAGCAGGGGCTAGTAGGAATGCCTTGATTTATGTGTTACTAGAAAGTTATATTTTTTTGGGCTTGTTTGAACCAGGCTTTCCTGAGGTGCTTCAACTCTGGGATGTTTTACAAAATTCATGAGTTTTACTGTGTCTTAACCCTTAAATTGAGTAGCATAATTTGGAAACAGATTTTTCTGCATCCAGAGCTGTTTGTTTTTGCCTTCTGTGTTTCAGGCAGCCATCTTGTGTTTGCCTTCTGTGTTTCTGCAGCCATCTTGTATTGGTAGGGGCCTATCTTCTCTGCTAGTGAGAGTAGCAGGGATGCCTGGAGCTGGTATGGCACAAGCTGATTGGTAAAAAATGCAGGGGCTAGCAGGATTGGCTAGATTTCTGTGTTACTAGAATCTTCTATTTTTTGTGGTATTTAATCCCTGTGTTTGAACTGGTTTGGGCTTATTTGAACCAGGCTCCACTGAGGTGCATCATCTCTGGGACATTTTACAAAAGTCATGAGGCTCCCAGACCATTCTAAGTACATTTTCATTTATTTTCACTTATTTTATTACATTTGCATGTGCCTATCATTTTTATCTGTGCCCTATAGCTTATTTGTTATATTTGCACTGTTTTAAAGCAATTTACTGAAACTGCATTTCATTACCATTTAACTATATTTCATTGCTATTTACAGGAATTATTTACTGTTTAACTGCATTTTACTGCATTTCATTACTGTTTAACTGATTTTTTTTCATACTGTGAGTTCTGTTTTTGTCTGTAAGTGGTTAATCTTTGCTTTTCTTTGAGTTTTTTTGTGTTCTTAACCCTGACTGAGTAGCATCGTCTGGATACAGGTTTGCCACATCCAGATCAGTTTGTTTATTTATTTATGTAACATTTGTTGACTGGGAAAGCACAACTAGGAACAGAGCTTATCTTCAGTGGAGGACCAGGGAGAAACTTCCAGATGCATGTCTTTGGAATGTGGGATAAAAACGGATTACCCGGGGGAAACGCAAGCAAATGCAGTGAGGGCATGCAGACTCTGCACAGAAGGCACCGCAGCTGAGAATTGTACTTTAGAATCTCTTGCTGTGAGGCAACAACATTATCCACTGCAACACCCACCTTCTGTGTTTCTGGCAGCCATCTTGTGTTTACCTTCTGTGTTTCTGGCAGCCATCCTGTGTTGGTAGGGCCTATCTTCTCTGCTATTGAGAGTAGCAGGGCTACCTGGACCTTGTCTGGCACAAGCTGATTCATAAAGAAATCAGGAATTAGCAAGATTTGCTTGATTCCTGTGTTACTAGAATCTTCTATTTTTGCGGTATTTAAACCCTGTGTTTGAGCTGGTGTGGTCCTGTTTGAATCAGGCTCTGCTGAGGTACATCATATCTGGGACATTTTACAAAATTCCTGAGGCTCCATGACCAATCAAAGTGCTTTTTCATTTATTTTCACTTATTTTATTGCATTTGCACTTGCCTATCATTTTTATCTGTGCCTTATAGCTAATTTATCACATTTGTACTGTTTTAAATCAATTTACTGATAAACTGCATTTCAATAATGTTAACTATATTTCATTGCTATTTACTGTAATTAGTGTTTAACTGCATTTTACTGCATTTCTTTACTGTTTAACTGTATTTTTCATACTGTGAGGTCTATTTTTGTCTGTTAGTGGTTAATATTTGCTTTTTTGTAAGTTTTACTGTGTTCTTAACCCATAAATTGAGTACTATAGTCTTAATACAGGTTTGCTGCAACCAGAACTGTTTATTTTTGCCTTCTGTGTTTCTGGCAGTCATCTTGTGTATGCCTTCTGTCTTCTGGCAATCATTTTGTGTTGGTAAGAGCCTATATTCTCTGCTAGTGAGAGTAGCAGGGCTGCCTGGAGGTTTGCAGATTGGTAAGAAAAGCAGGGGCTAGTAGGACTGGCTAGATCCTATGTTATTAGAATCCTCTATATTTTGTGGTATTTAATCCCTGTATTTGAACTGGTTTTGGCTTGGTTGAAATAGGATCTGCTGAGGTACATCATATTTGGGATGTCTTACAAAATTCGTGAGGTTCCAAGACTAGTCTAAATGCTTTTTCATTTAGTTTCACTTATTTTATTGCATTTACTGACTAACTGCATTTCATTACTTTTTCGATGTATTTCATTCCTATTTACTGTAATTTATTACTGTTCAACTGCATTTTACTGCATTTCATTATTGTTTAACTGTATTTGTTCATATTGTGACTTCTGTTTTTGCCTGTAAGTGGTTAATCTGTGCATTTCTGCGAAATTTACTGTGTTCTTAACCTTAAACTGAGTTGCATAGTCTGGGTACAGGCTTGTTGCATCCAGATTTGCTTGCTTTTGCCTTCCATGTTTCTGGCAGCCATCTTGTGTTTGCCTTCTGTGCTTCTGGTAGCCATCTTGTGTAGGTAGGGGCCTATCGTTTCTTCTAGTGAGAGTAGCAAAGCTACCTGGACCTTGTTTGGCACAAGCTGATTGGTAAAAAAGAAGGGGCAAGCACAGTTGCTTTGACTTCTATGTTACTAGAATCTTCTATTTTTTGTAACATTTAAACCCTGAGTTTGAGCTGGTTTGGGCTTGTTTAAAACAAGCTTTGCTGAGATACAGCATATCTGGGACATTTTACAAAATTCATGAGGCTCCCTGACCAGTCTAAATGTGTTTTCATTTATTTTCACTTATTTTATTTTATTTGTACTTACCTATCATTTTTATGTGCCTTATAGCTAACTTATCACTTTGCACTGTTCGAGCTGCGGTGGTGGTGCTGCGGTAGCATTGTCACCTCACAGTAAGATGTTGTCCTGTTCAATTCTGAGCTAGAGCGTCTTCTGTGTGGAGACATGCGTGAATGGGTGTACCTTTGTTGAAGGTTGTGCGTCAGGGCCGGCAACTCCGCAAGTAAAAATCTACTGCCAATCATTAGCAGACCGGAGTTCCTCTGTGGCAACCCCTAACTGGGAAAAGCTGAAAGACACAACAACAATAACTGTTTTAAAGCAATTTGCAGATAAACTGCACCTCATTACTGTTAACTATATTTCATTACTATTTACTTAAATTATTTACTGCTTAACTGCATTTTACTGTATTTCCTAACTGTTTAACTACATTTTTCATACTGTGAGTTCTGTTTATCTGTAAATAGTTAATCTGTGCTTTTCTCTCAGTTTTACTGTGGTCTTAACCTTTAAACTGAGTTGCGTAATCTAAATACAGGTGCTGCCTCCACACCAATTTGTATTTGCCTTCTGTGTTTCTGGTAGCAATCTAAAGTTTGCCTTTTCTCTTTCTTGAAGCCATATTGGGTTGGTAGGGACCTTTCTTTTCTGCTAGTGAGAGTGTTAGGCTTGTCTGGACCTTGTCTGCTACAAGCTGATTGGTAAAGAGAGCAGGGGTTAGCAGGATTTGCTTGATTTTTGTGTTACTAGAATCTTCTATGTTTTTTGGTATTTAATCATCATGTTTGAGCTTCTTTGAACAGGATCTGCTGAGATGCATCATCTCTGAGATGTCTTAGAAAATTCATGAGGCTCCAAGACCAGTCTATGTGCTTTTTATTTATTTTCACTTATTTTATTGCATTTGCACTTTCCAGTCATTTTTATCTGTGCATTTTACTAATTTATTACATTTGCACTGTTTTGAAGCAATTGATTAACTGCTTTTCATTACTGTTTAAATGTATTTGATTTCTATTTACTGCAATTCATTAGTGTTTAATTGCATTTTTACTGCATCAAATTACTGTTTTAACTGTATGTAAACCAAACAAAGTATCACACCACAAAGGACAAATGTGGAACTGTACAAAATAAAGCAATAAAACCAAAGAAGTATCCAAGGGCAGTCCACGAATCAGGCAAGCAGTTCAACAGTCCAAACATATAAAAAATGTATTTGTTAAAAATAGGTTAGTGCTTTCACACAGAGCTTCATCAGACCATTAAGAACAAAGTGGTCAAAATTCATTTAAATATAAGACATCGGGCCGGATTCACGAAGGCTTGCATGGAGTCTAAGAGTAGTGTAAGACTCCATGCAGCCTTCGCGATCCAGGAACAGCCCAAAGTCCGTGTAAGAGTCAGGCTAAAACGGCTCTTACACGAAGTGGGCGTGGCTAAGCTAATCAGCCCACTTGCAGCCGAATAGCATGCAAATGAGGCTGATTAGCGATCCAGGAAGCCAAGAACAGCCCGTGTAAGAGCCGTGTTAGCTGCAGAAATGTACTCAGTTGACAACTGAGTACGTTTCTGCAAACACGGCAATGGAGCCATGTCAGCTCCAAATAAAGGGTGCATATGTTATAGGCAGCATGCCAATGGCCAAATATGTGGCCATTGGCAAGGCAACCCCATGCAAAAATATTAAAAATATAATTTTTTTTTTTTCGGCAATTGCCGATGTGTAAACCCAGCGCAGCCCCACGCAAACGGGCTGCGCTGCATAAAACATAAAAACGAAGGTTTTAAACCTACAAATATAGGTTTTATGCAATACATGGAATGTTAATGGAGGGACCAGCATAGGAAAACCAACATGGCCACCGTGTAGTGGTTGCCAAGGGGGGAAGCCAAGTCTAAGAGATGTAACTAAGCATTAGTAGGCAATCTGATGCAAATGAGGGTAAGGATACTGAATTCCACTGTCACATAGCAAATGAGCACATTCTGAGTAGTGTAAGAGTTACAGAAGGGGGAGGAACAGAGTAGGAGATAGGTGACATCACAGGGGGGAATGGTAGAAAGGGATGGAGTTCATTGGAAGGTAGAGTGACATGACAGATGTCAGAGAGATATCAAGGAAGGAGGTGTGCCACTAAGTAAACATGAGAAAGTCAAGAAATGGAAGGTGTACACTGTTGCCTACACCAAAGTTTCTTGCTGGACGTGTATGCGCACGTGTGCACGCCACAAAGCGCGTGTAAGGCAGTGTGCGTGCGTGTAAGGCAGTGTGCGCGCGTGTAAGGCAGACTAAGCATGTGGGAGCATGTTGGGAGATGTTTAACACTGTTTGCGCGGGCGTGCACGCGTTTTAATCCGAATAAGCAGATCCAAAACTGTGTAAGTATGTGTGCGTGCGTGTAAGCCACTGTGAGCGTGTTTCTGCTGGTTTGCACACGGCTCCACCCTGAGGAAACAGAGAGGAAAAAGGAAGCAACAGATGTTCTAGGAAGTTAGCAGGGAATACTGCTGGAGCTAGCAGGTGAAAACAATCAGATGCAGGCAATTACACAGGCAGAATACTAGGCCAGCCCAGCACTTAAAACTCTGCAAACAGCAGTGCAGAATGTTTCTCTCAAGAGACACTGCAAGACAGGAGTTAAGTTATCAGAAGTGAAAACTGAAAAAGTTGAACTCAGAGCAGAAATGTTAGGGGCTGCCATAGCTGTCATAATGAGACATAGGTGACTTGCTGAGGGTGGTGACAATGCAGATGGTGCCAGACAACCCACAGTGAGGAGACGGAGAAGAGTGTACAGGCCCAGGGTCACCTACCACGGGTTACATGAGCTGGAGATAGTAGAGCACTATAGAGTGGACAGAGACCTCCTGCAGCAAATAGTGGAGCTGTGCAGGCCACGCCTCACACACAGAACCAACAGAGGGGAACCCATCCCAGTGGAAACCAAGGTATGTGTTGGCCTAAGAATACTAGCAACAGGTACCTTCCAGAGACCAACTGGCGATATGATGGGGATATCACAGGCATCAGCTTCCAGGGTACTGCACCAGTTCCTGGATGCCATGTCAGCACATGTCGGTGATCATGTATACTTCCCCAATGCCCGTGAGGTATTGGCCAGCAACATGCGTCTCTTCCAGCAAATAGCGGAATACCCTGAGGTACTGGGTGCTATAGACTGCACGCACATACGCATCAAAGCACCAGCAGGAGAGTGGGGTAGGGCCTACATAAACCGCAAGGGCTTCCCCTCCATCAACTGCCAGGTCGTGTGTGATGCCCAGGGCATAATAATGAATGTGTGTGCTGGCTGCCCTGGGAGCTACCACGATTCCCACATCTGGCATTTGACGCAGCTGTACCAGACATTTGCCAATGGGGACATCCCGCACGGACACCTAGTGGGGGATGCAGGATATGCACTGGAGCCTTGGCTGATGACACCCATCAGAAACGCACACACACCTGAACAGGAACGCCATAATGAGGCACATGCACAAACACGTAATGTAATAGAGCGTGTGTTTGGGCTGCTCAAGTCACGGTTCCGGTGTCTGGACACATCTGGTGGAGCCTTGCAGTACACACCAACTACATGTACCCAAATTGTCATGGTATGTGCTATGCTACATAATATGATCTTGCGAAAACAGCTGCAGCAGGACCAGCATAGGGCTGTGCCAAACAGCCCCCCACCATCGCCAAGGCCACCACAGGCACAGCGTGACTCGGAGGAGGAACAACCTGAGCCTGCCCCAGTAGGCAGAAGGAGGCGTGCCCAGTATGCCCTGGCCTTGGCAAAGAGGCAACGCATAGCACATACATTGGCTCAGTAGGAACCTTGGGAATGATACCCCTCTCTGACTCACTCATACAGTAACAGGGATGCCTAACGTGACACAACCTGCTCACAAACATGTACAGGGAAGTGTAATATGTGCATCCGACAGAGGCAGCCCTGCAGCACCACCTGAGGCATGAATGCTATGTGTTAAGTAATGTAACACCAAGTACCATATGCACACCTGAGGACCCTGACTAACATCCTACCCTCAACAAGCAGCATGCCACAACAGGACAACGAGATGATGAAGTGCAACAATTGCTGAAGTAATGCAGTTAGGCAAAGGGGACCCACTGTGTGCCAGTCTGGGATGACATGCTGAGCATGACATGATGCACCACCTGCTAGGACTGGCGTGCACCTATCAGTGCAGGCCGTATGGATACTGGCAAAGGCTGTTGTCACGCACAGTGTGCCCTGAATAGGTAAGGCTCGAAACACAAACCTATCTCCATAGGTACCAGAAGGGATAAGAATAAGATAAGGGATAAGTTCAAACAGCAAGATGCATGCAGTCTAAGCCCACCCAGTATGGAGAATGTTGATAACTGTGCTGTAACAGATATCTGAGTCAAGGCTCACAACAGCACCCTAACACTACCAGGTTACACCTCATACTGTGCTGTACATCCTCAAAACTTGGAACAAGCTACAAAAGTAGGGTGACTAGCAAGAATTGCCAAGGATAACCACACCCCCATGTTGGTACCACCACAAAAAGCAGCATGGACTAGCCATGCTCAAGTAACAGTGGCTAAAACTGCCCCCCAGTGTATAGCCTGCTACAGAGTACTGGCCCAACACCAGGAACTGCATCCGGCCCATGCTGGAATACATGAATATATCAAGTCCTCCAAACCACATTATATTGGGCGACTGCAAATACCCAGACACATAGACTGGGAGCATTATACCAGCTGCAACAGTGTAGGACAAAAGTCCATCGAATCCACAAACCAAAAGGCCCAGGAACAACGTACCACCCCCACAAGAGGGGCAAGCATACTGGATGTGATAATCAGCAACATGGGTACGGGATGTCAAGATGAGAAGTGTATTGCTCACTGGTAAAACCAGTCCATATAGTAATCACACTGGATATACAAATCCTGACCACAGTCCCTGTCCGGAAAATCACAGTGGAAAACATGTGCTAAGCATTATTTGCACACCTCCAAACTGATGTGGAATCCATGAAAGGTCCCGTGCAGGTGCAAAATATGGGCCACGCCTCAGAACCTGTAATACAGCCATTCCATGAACACTGCCAGGAATGCTTGGATTATGCAGTCCCAAATTAAAACAAGACACAGTGCCTAAATCTGGCATGGTGGACACCAGCCATAACCAAAACATGCAAGAGAATGAGGAAGCTACTACATGATAGAGCAAGCATGAACAATGACGTAATTACTGATCAGTAGTATGGCAATATAATCTGTCCACACATGCAATCCAGTAAGGCCAGCCACAACAAGTGGAATCTGTGAATCCTGAGGCAATGTTACACCTGCCCCAAGTACACAGACAACCACCAACTCCACCCAAGAAATACAAATATATGTGTGAGATGCAACCATCCATCCAAACCGGAGGCAGAGCTCCCCCAACTCAGTACACCCAAAACAAGTCAGTAGGAGAAGGTAACCATACACACCACAAACACATACCCACATAGACCTATCACAACTGCAAACCAAACACATAAACTCAGAAATACATTCCCGGAGGCAGAAATCACACACACAGCACACCAACAGAGGCCACTAAAGCAGACTCCCAATCAAACAGCCTCCAAACATGGCACATGCAACACATAGCACACAAAGCTGGTGTGCCAAACAGTCACAGGCCAGAAGGAGAAACAACATGCCCGATACAGTTGTAATAGGTGACTCCATAGTCAGACACACTGCTGTCCCGCACAGCAGACTGAACAAGGGAAAGGGTACAGTAAGCTGCCTGTAGGCCGCCACAATATGCCACATAACAGAAATATGTAGGTCACTCCAAAGCAAATAGAAATATGATGCAGTCATAGTCCATGCTGGTGTGAATGACCTGAGATGTACTGCCCTAGATTACATGTAAAGAGACACAGATGAGCTATCCGATTATGTAGTCCAGGCAGGTATGACACTCACCGTTTGCAGCAACCTACCCTTACCAAGAATAATGCCACAGTACAAACACGGAATGATCAGTCATAGCAAGTAGCACACTTACTGGTGTCATTCCAAGGGGATCCAATGTCTGTCTGCTTGGGATGTCATGCTTGACAAGCCATGCAGCTGCCCTTAGGATGGCCTGCACCTGTTACCCCTGGGCGTCTGAATAGTGGATAAGGCCTTTGCCACCTCCATACAGCCTTTTGTAGGCAAGGCTGAAAAGACTGACCCACCACCCGAGAAAACATAAGTGGGAAGAAACATAAGGGAAATGCTGACCAATGCCAGATGTGTACACCCCAATATGCATGCTCGAGGCCATCCCCAGAATAGAGAACATCGATGTCTGTGCAGTGACAGAAACCTGCTGCAAGGCTCCTGACAGCACACCAGCACTACCAGGTTATACCACGTACCATGTGTCATGGCCCCAAAACCTGGAACACTACATAAAAGGAGGTGAGTATCCATAGGCAGCACAGACACCCATACGTCCAGGTAAATGACAATGCACAAGGCAGTGGAGTTCACCCATGTGCAACTAACTGTAGGCAAGACTGTTGTGCAGTCTGTAGCATGCTACAGACCACACTCTCACACACAATAACCCCCCCCCCCAACCGTCCTGAAGACACTGGACAGTATGACTGTCCCACCAAATACCAAACAAGGTACCACGAAATACCACATAGGTGGTAAACCATTATGTATGGAAGGAGTAACCAGGGACCTAGGGACACAAGTGAACAGTAACCTGTTATGTGACACCCACATTGCCAATGTGGCTAGGAAGACTGTCTACATGTGACACCGTATCAGGAAAGGAGTCACATCTACGGCAACAGAGGTCACTGTGCCCCTATACTTTACCCCAATCACACCCATAATCCAGTACAATGCCTCATATGGGATCTACCTTACCTGACACCTGCAGCAGTTAGAAAGACCTCAAAGGTACCTCACCAAGAGGATAAAGTGTCACACATATATGTCATATGCTGCCTGGCTGTAGACACCCCAGCTGACTCCAGTCACAGACTGCCCACACAGAGGCATTGCATGCCTGTTGTAGGAGGCCATGCTCAACACAGGAGTAATGGACATGCTCCACCCCAGACAACACATATCCATTGGAGCTGCGAGTGAGAGATGTCAACCTCAACAAATAATGAAATAGGATGTGCCGGCGGGACAGATACATAATCCAGAGGCTCCCCACACCCTGGACCAGAATCCCACTCCATGTCAGGCAGAGCCCCTCACTGACACTGTTCAACAGGAATCTTGCCAAGTGGATGGATGATTGTAGAGTTACAGTGGGGGTCTTCACTGTGTCATGTCCAGACAGAGGCACAGCAAAGCACATAATACATGGCCATAATATCCACATAGCAAGGGGTCTCAAAAGCCACACACACTCTGGCTAGGCTAACAAATGCCCAGGGTGGATAGCCTAGTATGAACCTATGAACCTATGTAGATACAAATTGTACAGGACATGAAGGATAATCCCAAGGCTTACACAACTGATGGTAGGAGCCATGTTGGGAATTCACAGATATGCCCTGAATCACACAAATACCACAAACACACACACATATTGCCAACATACATCCCGACAGGTGCAGTGCAAACCCCCACCCCACGAATGCAGAATATCTATCCCAGCAGACTGCTGGCCCACTGACATAGCAGATGCTGAGGTAACAGACAACATCTCCAAAGCAAAACACACAGCAGCAATGGTATGAGATGGTGACCTGGGCTTAGTGCAACATGGAGTCAAAGATGAATGGAATGCCAAACCACACTACTGCTCAATGTCAGCCGTACCACAGAATATGTACCCAAAGAGCAGTGTACAACAACAGTGGTCCTTCTCAACAAAGGTGTTGCCTGAATGGATACTGAACAGTACTACCCCAGAATCCTGAGAAGCCCAGATTGCACAGCTATGGAAAGGATCAGCATGTACCACAGACATAAGGATGTTGGGGACCTACTGACACCGGACCCAACCCAGTGTGGCCTTCTCAAGTGCAGATCCTGCCCCTAACCATGTTTGACTCAATTGAAACAGTCATTAAGGTCATTAATGAGGGCAATGTGCTCCACACAGTGTATCTGGACCTTGCAAAGGCTTCTATACAATACCCTACATGTTCAGTATAGATAGGCTCACCAGCGTAAATATAAACCCACATGTCAGTAGAGGGGTTGCAAACCAGACCAAGGACAGAACAGACATGGTCAGACATGCTTCAGCCATGTCAGACTACAAACCAGATATAACTGGCATCCCACAAGGCTTTGTCCTGGTATCTCCCTCGTCTGGTATATATGTCCCGTAGGTACAGGCAAACATGGAAGGACTGTGTCCTAACATGTTTGCAGAGGACTACAAACCGCTCACCACATATGATCCACCAGCTGACACATGCATCCCACAAAAGGGCCACATAGAAACAGACAACTGGTGCCATAGCTATGTCAGCAAGCTAAGTGCAGAAACGTGTATAGTCAACCCCCGTGGATATACAGTAAGTGCCCACCAATCACCACATAGGTGTTAACCCATTATGTAGTTAACATGTAATGAGAGACCTGGGGACACAGGGTGATAGATATCCTGCATTGGACAAACATGTGCTGTAGTGTTTACAGAAACATACCATATACCCACCTAATCATGAAGGCTGTCAGATCTACAGAAGGGGAGGTCATTGTGGCTCTGCAGTCCTCCTGCATCAGTGGTACAATCGACTACAATAGCCCCTGTGGGATGTACCTCAGCAGACACCTCCATCAACAGTAAAGTCCCCAACAGTACCTCATCAGGAGTATCAAACAGCCTACACAGATGCCATGTGTTGCCTGTGTTGCTGGCATCAATAAACATGCTGCACATAGTACAATCTGAATGGCAGTGAGCTATGCACATGACAGACCTGAACCCCAGCACTGACTTACATAGGACAAGCTGTACTGTGTGATCCATAACACAGAAGCCACTCCCACCCATGAGTGAACCCTCAGCACAGGCTACCCATAGAGTCACGTATTAATCTTCCTCAATAGGAATCCTGATGGGTGGACGGGAGATGGTAGGTTTATCCTGGGTATCACTGTCATGTCACAGGTAGACAGAGGCACAGTATACTAACCATGACATATGTCATGGCAAACTCCTCTTACAATGTGTGTTGAAGGACAAACACACTCTCCAACTTGCATTAGACATGGACTAGGGCACATTGCTAGTGTTTGCAAGTGTACACCTATGTTGTGGAATACACTAACAATGTTGGACAAGCCTGGTGTAAGTAGTTCATATCTGAACAGAATGCAACATGGTCAGATGTACACAACTGGCCCCAACCAGGCTGTTGTGCCCACTATCGAAATGTAAAGCAGTGATAGCAGTAAAGCCCAGGTTACTGTCCACCACAGTCAAAGTACTACCAGTACACTATACAGTACTACAGTGTTAGGTCAGTGTGAAAGGATGTTGACAACTGTATGCAAAGTATCCCATGCAAACACTGCAGGCACAGTATAATCCTGTTGTGTTCACACACAAAGCATGTGTACAGTAACTACACAACATGACACACAACCCACAACCATACACGGGTGATAGTTTGTGAAGTTCACACACATCCACAAATGTGGTGGGCTGCAGAGTCCAACATATGGAATAATCACACTGGGCATGCTCACACACTTTGACAACATGCCATGGGAAGGCTGAACTGGGTATGCTCACACACTTAGTTTGTGAAGTTCACACACATCCACAAATGTGGTGGGCTGCAGAGTCCAACATATGGAATAATCACACTGGGCATGCTCACACACTTTGACAACATGCCATGGGAAGGCTGAACTGGGCATGCTCACACACGTAGTCCAAATCGTGGTTTAGCAGTTGGACACACATATCTGGTATTGTTATGTGTTATGCCAGGAACCAACCACATTACAGCAGTCTGCCCAGTGCACACAGTTAAATGACTACAGAGACATACGTGATATAGTGGATCCCTCCCATATGCAAACATTTTCCACAGATGCAGAAGTTGTTCATACCAACAGGGAATGCTATGACAATAAAGATATGCAAACAGTCTATCAGCAACAAATAATGTGCATTTGACAATTAAACATAATGGTGTAGAGGTCAACACTAGGCTGTTTGCCCTAGGGAATGACAGCTTAGCCATAGTGTGCTTGGTGTCTGCCCCCCCACCGGATGCACATTCCCCTTTCCAAACACAGATGATGTCAGCACCCTATAAGTACAACAGGTGAAATGAAACTTCCCAGTAATCCGAATTGCGTGCTCTGCTAATGCGTCCGTCTCAAGTGTCATTACATAGTTAGGTAGGGGTTTCAAATCCTGCAAGTGCTCAGTGTGGGTGTGTGTGAGTGGGGTTGGTGTGTGTGTAAGTCTGTGTGAGGGAAATGTCCCTTTTGGCACATAGGAAAAGACACTACAGGATGCACATTCCCTTTCTAAACACCGATGATGTCAGCACCCTATAAGTACAGCAGGAGAAAGGAAACCTCCCAGTAATGCGAATAGCGCGCTCTGCTAATGCGTCTGTCTTAAGTGTCATAACATAGTTAGGTAGGGGTTTGAATCCTGTGAATGGCAAGTGTGTGTGTTTGTCTGAGGGGGGTTAGTGTGTGAGGGAAATGTCCCTTTTGGAAACTAGGTGAACAGACTACAGGATGCCCATCCCCTTTTCTAAACACCGATGATGTCAGCACCCTATAAGTACAGCAGGAGAAAGGAAACCTCCCACTCATGCGAATAGCGCGCTCTGCTAATGCATCTGTCTCAAGTGTCATAACATAGTTAGGTAGGGGTTTGAATCCTGTGAATGGCAAGTGTGTGTGTTTGTTTGAGGGGGGGTTAGTGTGTGAGGGAAATGTCCCTTTTGGAAACTAGGTGAACAGACTACAGGATGCCCATCCCCTTTTCTAAACACCGATGATGTCAGCACCCTATAAGTACAGCAGGAGAAAGGAAACCTCCCAGTAATGTGAATAGCGCGCTCCGCTAATGTGTCTGTTTCAAGTGTCATAACATAGTTTGGTAGGGGTTTGAATCCTGTGAATGGCAAGTGTGTGTGTTTGTTTGAGGGGGGTTAGTGTGTGAGGGAAATGTCCCTTTTGGAAACTAGGTGAACAGACTACAGGATGCCCATCCCCTTTTCTAAACACCGATTATGTCAGCACCCTATAAGTAGAGCAGGAGAAAGAAAACCTCCCAGTAATGCGAATAGCGCAGTCTGCTAATGCGTCTGTCTCAAGTGTCATAACATAGTTAGGTAGGGGTTTGAATCCTGTGAATGGCAAGTGTGTGTGTTTGTCTGAGGGGGGTTAGTGTGTGAGGGAAATGTTCCTTTTGGAAACTAGGTGAACAGACTACAGGATGCCCATCCCCTTTTCTAAACACCGATGATGTCAGCACCCTATAAGTACAGCAGGAGAAAGGAAACCTCCCAGTAATCCGAATAGCGCGCTCTACTAATGCGTCCATCTCAAGTGTCATAACATAGCTAGGTAGGGGTTTGAATCCTGTGAATGGCAAGTGTGTGTGTTTGTCTGAGGGGGTTAGTGTGTGAGGGAAGTGTCCCTTTTGGCAAATAGGATAAGACACTACAGGATGCCCATTCCCTTTTCTAAACACTGATGATGTCAGCACTCTATAAGTATAGCAGGGGAAGAGAAAACCCCCAGTAATGCAAATAGCATGCTCTGCTAATGCGCCCGTCTCACGTGTCATAACAGTCAGATAGGGGTTTGAATCCTGCAATTGGCAAGTGTGTGTTTTTGGCTGAGGGGGGTTAGTGTGTGTGAGGACAATGTCCCTTTTGGCAACTAGGTGAACAGACTACAGGATGCACATTCCCCTTCTACACACTGTTCAGCAGACGGCCATGGCTCTGGCACGAGTTGTCTGTTGCTATGCTGCCCCTTTGGAAGATGCTTGTGTCAGCTGGGGAGTCGATTATGGTGTCCAGTTTGCAGTCATCTGCATATTTGGACAGCCACAGTTCATCCGTGTTGGCCTGTACCTCCAATAAATATGTACCAAACAAGAGGGTCCCAGGACTGAGTCTTCTGGGACACAACCTGTAACTGTTATGGGGTCTGGCATGGCTCCAGCAATGCTAACCATGTGGGTTCTGTTCTTGAGCCACTGTGCAATCCATCTAGTGACATAGGGGCTTATATTTAAGCTGGTGAGCTTCCCTAGAATGCCCAAGTGGGGTATTGTTGCGGCGTTTGCAAGGTCCAGGTAGGCTGTGTGAACCACCTTCACCTCGGCAATGGCCTTGGTGACTGTAGCAAAGAAATCAACCGGGTTACACCCGGTAGTGCTGGTGTGCTCTCAGTAGCCCTGAACCAGGCATCTGTTACTGCACAGATATCGATGTTTCCCATGCCAAGGAGTGTTTTGGGTGCATGCATCTGGAGGTTTAGACATCTGGCGTTGGGTAGCATTGCTCTTAGTGTCTTATCCCTTGTGATACCTATGAAGGTGGGTTTGTCATGTGAGCCCTGCCTAACATAGGCACTATGGGGGTAGCAAGAGGCTTTGCCAATATCTGATAGACCAGGGGTGACAGGTGCAGGCTGTCCCTAGCAAAGCAGGTAGTTCAACAGGAGATGAATGTGTGAAGGTGTAGTGCGTGTGACTACTTAGCAGTAGCATATATGACTGCTCACGTGGACACATGCCAGGCAGGTCATATGCACTGTGTCACAGGCAATGTACATGTGAACAGGTCAAACAGTGGCAACCTGTCAAGTGGGACATGGCCATACATATAGTAGGCTATGCAGATGGCACTAGGAGTCCACAGAAGCTCTATAACTATGCATTGCAGGTGTGATCGGTATTCCAGGGTAATTGCAAGCAAACATGCATGCAAACAAAGATACAGTGAACAGGGCTACATGTAGTCCATTGTACAACAAACAAGCTGTACCAGTTCCATAAGGTAACACTGCAAATATGCAGGCGCTATGCACATGTACATGGAAATACACTAGTCAGATGGCTAGGGTCCAGTCTCAGTGCACACAAGTGTACGGAACATGCATGTACTGTCAGGATGTACAATAACTGGATAGAAACCCATGTGCCCATACCTGCAGTTATACACATGTCAAATAACAGACACCGAGCCTTCTCTCAGTGGTGCCATACTTAGTAGGATGTATGCTCCCTGGCCTGCCACCACAGTATCCCTGACATATATGGGGACTCTCCCTCCTGTGACAGTTAGTTATGTGTGTTGGTGCTGTCTAGCATGGTATGAGATGTGTGCATGCAGTGCTAGTGTGCTCCTGTGTGTCCTGTACCAGTTGTGTAGTTCTGCACACATATCAACATCCTCAAACATCTGCATTGCAGAGTCTAGTGTGGGCAACATGCCACTTGCAATTTACATGTCCATCATTGTGTATTACTACATTCATTACCCATCCCCTGTGCTACCTATGTATGTAGCCTGCTGTTGACATCATTACCACCAGTATGCCAACATGTGCAGATGATACACTATGGTACTTACCATGGGTGTAGACAACAGGACATGACAATCACACAAATACTGCATCAGGCATGCTGTGATATACCCACAATTAATTCAGCACACAGTACTGTTACCAACATGATGCTATTGCTACACATCTATGTGGTCACCCTGTGCATCAGCAACATGTTAACCTGTACCTGCACAGTTGTTACAGAATGCAGGAGGTGGCACAGTTTCATCATATGCACAGGGTGTGAACTTGGTATGCCTGGGTCATCCACCCATACCACCAATTGACATGTATGTGTATGTGTGTTGGTGAGGGACAGCAGTAGAAGGTGGAGCAATGTTGATGCAGTGTGTGCGTGTATGCGGTAGCCCTAGGTGTTGTCAATTTGCATGTGTGTATGGATGCACACAGTTCCACCACATGGCTGCCATATACTGGTGTTTGTGGACAGCCACAGACTGTACCTGCCAGGTCATACAGATCAGTGTCTCTGGCCACGGACCTGTGCCTTGCAGGGGTGCTACGGACCGTATCCGGTACCAACCCAGACTGGGTACTGTCATCAGAAGCAGGTGTTCGTTGACTGGAAACAGATCCCTGTCGGGCCTGGCCAGAGCCACGTGCACGTGGTCTCCTGGGGCGGTCTGATGACAGCACAGACCCAGCATTGCTGGGGCTGCTGCTGGCACTACGGGGGTGGCCGCGGCCCTGTTGTCGTCCGCGCCGACTGCCAGCTGCTGCTGTTGCTGGCATATGGCCACGTCGACGCCTCAACCACCCACCATCACCCTGGCTCATGGACATGTAGTTGTGGAACCGGTCTAATATGTCCCCACAACGTCTGTCTACGACATCGGTGAAATCACGGATGGCGGCCGCAATGTCACGCATACTGTCAGTCATGGCAGTGCGACATGCTGCCAGCTCCCTCAGACCCTGTCTGGTGTACTGTTCCATATGTGACTGTGCCTGCATGACAGTCCGAAACATAGCTGAGGTTGTAAGACCTCTGTGGGCACGTCTGACAAGGGCAGTACGCCCATGGATGCTCCCACGAGAACCCCTGGACATCTGTCTGTGTGGTACCATCTCTGGGCCATGCCCATGGCTGCTGTGTGGGGAAGCATGTGCCGCAGATACCACATTACCCTGGTCAATGCCCACTGTATGCTGTCCATCACCTAGGGACAGTGGTGACAAGGGGTGTATTGGCAGGATAACTGTGCGCATTGATGGGGTCAACAGCTGTGTACTGTCAATTGGCTGACCAATGGCGGACCCTGGCATACCTTCCTGTGCCATTACACCAATGTCATCATTATCAGTACCCACGGCACCTGACTCAGGTTCCCTGCTACATGACACCAGAGCAGCAACAGAACCTGTGGGAAGGAAACAGGAAACACAGTTTACAATGTCTACACATTACCAGCGATGCACACATGCACAGGTGCACACATGCACACATGCACACATGCACAGGTGCACACATGCACACATGCACACGTGCACACATGCACACATGCACAGGTGCACACATGCACACATGCACACGTGCACACGTGCACACATGCACACATGCACAGGTGCACACATGCACATGCTCACACGCACACATGCACAGGTGCACACATGCACACATGCACACGTGCACACATGCACACATGCACAAGTGCACACATGCACACATGCACACATGCACACATGCACAGGTGCACACATGCACACATGCACACATGCACACATGCACACATTCACACAGTTTCACACAATTGTACAGTACTCAGTATGCGTGATATCGACACACAGACACACCTACATGCATACAAAGAGCACTACTAAGTGTGCCATATAGTACTATTACTATCAACACTTTTACAGGTATTGTAAATAGACACTCACCAGCATGGATAGGCTGCAATGTAGTGATACCAGAGGGTCCTGCAGACATGAGGAAACTAATGTTAGTGGGCACAACTGTGCCAATGTTACTGAGTATGATACAGGTCAGGAGTACAACAGTCGCCTTACACAGGTCTGCAGCTAATATTGAGGATATCACGCTTGCACATTAAATACTATGGTGGCAGCTATGAACCAAGGACACACCACACACATGCATTAACTACCAGTGTACACAACAGTCAACTACACATATGACATATTACCTGCACGTTCACTGTCCTGCTGCTGTGTGGCTCCAGCCTCCATCATGATGCATGTCTGCTGCTGTTGTTGTTGCAGGTGGACTGGAGCCACTACACTCAGGAGTAGTCCCTCCAGTCTGGTGAGTGGGGGATGTGTAGCCACCCCACCACCTGTGGTGACCTGTTGCCTGTGGATATCTGACGCACGCTGACGGACATGTCTAATCAAATCACTGCAGTGATGTCGTACCTGCTCATATGTCCTATTATGCATGCCTATATCATTTACCCGACGGACAAGGTCCTGCCACAGTGCAGCCCTCACCTGCTGATTCTGGCTGGTGTGGGAAAAGAGTGTTGCATAGTCCCGCACCAGGCTCTGGTGTATCTCCTCATCCTCAGCTGCGGAGTAGGTGGGATGCCTTGGGTGGGCCATGTACCTGAGAAAGAAGATAACCTGGTATAAGCAATATATGTCAGCAGACTTTGGCACACATACTACACATGCTACTTGACTGTTATGATACCACATATCTCACATATGTAGCATCTGTCTGTCTATTGGTGGATACACATGTAGATGGCCAGGTATCAGTGCTCGGCCAGCAACTGTGCAACAGTACCTGCCAGGCTCCGTATGACATACTACCAAACACCAGCAGTCAGAACACCAATTCAGGTCAGGAGCACCTCCTCACTCTGGAGGTTTGTATCTAGGTACTGTATGGCGTACATCGGGGAATACTGTGGGCTGACCACACCCTGCTTGCCCTGGATATACATATCCCACCTCCACCACCAGCACAGATGGCTACAGTGCACAACATTACAGATACAGACATTACACTTTGTAACAGTGATATGGTATCCTTACAGCCCACTGGGCCAGTGGCAGAGACAACCCACAATGCTGACCCCTACACAATTGCTTTCTACAGACATCTCCAAGAATGCATGGCTCATGCATTCCCATATATGGCCAAGGCACTATCCACAAAGGGACAGCATCCTGTCTGGCGGACCCCAGCCATATACAGATTGTATTACAGAAGATGTAAGCTACTGCAAGACAGAGCATCAGTCACTGAAGGGAGGGCATGTCTGAGCAGCACTGGTAAGGATCTATTTCCCAACATACTGACTACATGGACAATGTTGAGTGAGACGGCAAGCGTGACACTACAGATGACCAGGAGGCCTACCTGAGTTATGTTAGCGACCTGGTCAGGAGCCATCCTCTATGCCCATAGGTAGTACACAACACATATTTCACTGACACCACAGCTAGACGATATTGTGGCGGACAGGTTCAGTGCAGGTGTCACCCCGCCCTCTCCCCTGTAATAAGGCATAGTTATCCCAGCTGACCCTAACCTCCAAGTCATCACAGATGTCCAGGTGAGAGACACCCGCATGTCAGCAGAATACACGACATGGATGGGACCTGCTGGTATCCCCAGTTGCATGCTAAATAACCTCTGACAGGAGCTAAACACACATATAGAAGTGCTATGTTACACTACCTTGACTACAGGGTATGTACCTGTACACTGGCACACAGCACCAGTGGTTCCACTCCATGAAGGAGGCACCTCACCATACCAATACAATACAACACAATACATGACATTGTAATACAATACTATACAATATGCTAATGCCCCTGTGTCTACAACAGCGTACTGTTCTGCTAACCTGACCATTGTGACACATGTGGTGTGATGGTACCTGCTGCCGTCACACAGTTACACAGGGTGACTCATATGGCATATTACCTATCTGACTAACATTCAGCAGGGGTATGTGTGACATGTACACATGGGGAGTCTCGCTTCTTAACACTGTGTGGTTTGTTGCAGGGTGTGTCCTATCTGTGAGTTGGAACCCGTACCTACACATGTGCACACTATTGCAGTGGCACAGACGACACACAGCAGACATTTAGGTTGTGGATGGTGGGTGGTGTTACAATGGTTGTTGGACATCTGTCATGGGTGTGACCTCCATATGTGCATCTGGGGGTGGTAACCTCTATGTGGGTAGCATATGTGTACTCTGTGGTGTCAGTCACTGTGCATTGGTACTGTGTTTGGGTGCATTGTCACAGTCTTGTACATGTCACTGTGTCCTTCTCCATATCTGTTGCTGTCATGTGAGGTCCATACCATGGCATCCATTATGTGCTGTGGGGGGTACACCGACCTACATGTCCATGCCTGACTCACCATGTCTGCGGACACATACCATGTGCAGCTATTCCAGGGATAGTGTGCCACTGTGACTATCATTGGGGCCACTATTGTACACATGTCTGACCCTGCCCACCCCTGACACATGCAGTGGTGGGCGGACACTCACATATATGGTGGTTACTGGTGTAGGTGATCTGGAACGTGGTATGTTACTCCGGATTTGACACTGGTGTTCACTCCGTGCCTTTGTCACCAGGCACCTGTTGCAATACATCTGTACACATGTGCCTCACTCAGACTCTATATACATCTCTCTCTCTCTCTCTCTCTATACATATATATATATATATATATGTATTAAGATATGTCTATATGTATATAGATATATATATATATATATGTACATATGTCTGTATACATTTGCACATATATATATGTTGATGTACATATTCTGCTGTAGATGTGGCGGGGGGGTGCAGAGTGGGTGTGGGCGACAGGGGGGGGGGGACAGGCTGTGTTGCAGGTCATCATATACAATCATACCTGTAGGTGGTCAGATCAGTCTGTCTATGTATATGTATCTACATATATCTATCTCTGCATGTGTGCATTACATAGATATGTTGCTACAATATTCTATCGACATCTGTCTATGTAGTCCTACATCTCTCTCTCTATGTATGTATACATATATGCATATCATATGTATATATATATACATATATATATATATACACATACATATGTTGACATACATACATAGCCATATGTTAGACAGGTATATCAGCATATTTGTCTACCTTACTGTATACACACACTAACATACTGCTAAACATACATAGCTGTGTAACCTAATTTGTACATGGCAGTACAACTTACAATCAAACAACATTTATATGTGCACATAGATGCTCACACATACAAATGTATGTACAGCCTTCACTGATAGGTGCTGTATGTCTCCTGCCCTTTACACATCTTCATATACATATGGATACAGACCAATGACACATATGGAGGGTTCACAGTATGTACACCTTTATAGTATTACTTTACAGTACCTGTGTTTGTCACAGCTGCTTCTGCTACTGTCTGGCTCTCTGTCCTGCTGCTCCACTTCACAGTTTTCAGCTTCCAGGTAGCTGTTGCTGAGGGATTCGTTTCCGTCTGCTTAGTTGCAGTCTAGTCCTCTCTATCTCTCTCTCTCTCTCTCTCTCTCTCTCTCTCTCTCAGGGTGCAATGAAAGTATTGCATGCGTGGACATGGAGTACAGCATACTTTTGTAGGTATCTGCATATGCCCATGTGATGGCCTCTGCACCAATTGTTAGCCAGCATTTGCTAATTGCATGCAGCCTGTTGTGTACTGATTGCAGTTCTCACTGTGATTTCAGAACTGTGCTATAAAGGGTGTGTGAAATAGGCGTAGCCCTTTCAGATGTTAAGGGCAGGGACCATGCTGTTATGCTGTGGACAACATTCTGTGAGTGTAAAGGTTGGTATCTCTCATTTTCTCGGTGGGTTGTGGATTAACATTCCTCCATTCATTTATCCAGTTTCCTGTACTGACTGTGTATGTACACTAACAACTACAACTACTACTATTGTTAATGTGTGTGTGTGTGTGTGTGTGTGTGTGTGTGTGTGTGTGTGTGTGTGTGTGTGTGTGTGTGTGTGTGTGTGTGTGTGCTTTCCTTTCACCTTTGCTTGCACTCTGTTGCTAAGGCTTCAATAGTTGCCCTTTACTGTCAGTACTGGTGTGCCTGCTAGGTGTCTTGACTGTAGTGTGCTGCTGTTGCTTTCCTATTTTCCATGTACATTAAAACCCTGGAATGCTTGCTATATCTGCTAGGGTGTTACAGCATGCAGTGTGGTCTGGCCATGGTGTGGGCCTTGACATCTATTAGGGTATGTGAGTATGCTGCTGAGCAGGCCCCAGAGGCTTTCAGGTTCATCAGTTATGTGCCTCATGGAATGGTACATATCAGTGGGGTACACCCATTAAAATGTCTGGTATGCTGCAGTTGTGACTGTGGGTTAGCATGAGCATATGTATTACTACACTTTTTCTGCCATGCGAGTGGTGAATACTTTCCGGACTCCATAGTTACCATTGCATGTGTTACACCTTTCTGCCTACTGTTTGTACATTTCACATGGGGTCTGTGGGGCATCCCTGTAAGACATTCACTGTTGCTATGTCTAGGTTCTTAACTATTCAAATATGGTGGTGTTGGACCCGTCATGTGTACAGATATTTGCAGGCTGTCCACATTTCTGCCTCATAATTTGGTCAGTATCTCATGCACACCTTTATCTGGCAAGTCAGTCTGGGCTCAAGTCCGAATATGGTGACAAACATTCAAGTTCCAGACTGCATACCCTTCCAAACATCCCACAAGGTGTAGACCCTGTTACTTTCTGAACTGTCTGCATTTGTTGTAACTTTATTTGTAATGTGTCCCTGGTTTTGGGCCTTTGCTCCACATATTTTATTACTTGGTCCGGATGTGTTCCTGTAGGAGGTTGTGGGGTATGGGCAGTGCTTATCCTGCTATGAGTATGTGTGTGTCTTGCAAGGTGCTATGGTGACATTATTACCTACTAGCTTCCAACTAGCATGGCTGTTTCTGTTCACACACTACTATTATGGAAATCCACCAGTTTTGTTTGTGATTCTAAATGTCATGCTTTGTGTACTACACATCTATATTCCCTTTACATTCATTCCTACTGTTAAATGATATATTTACTTTAGCACAGTGTTTCTATATAAGAGTCATGGCTTAGTGGTAAGTCATGCAGACTATAATTGCCAAGGTCCTGAGTTCGGGACTCACAGTGGGATTTTATTTTTCATTTGAACTGAGTACAGGACCTTTTAAGCAGTTGTAACCGGGTTAGCGCTGGTTTGCGCGGAGCTCACGCATGCGCACTGGCGGTTAGCTCCACGCACACATGCGCACACCCGCTTACAACCGCTTAAACGTGCTTACTCTTGCGCACACCCACGCTATTTTCTTTGAAAGAAAAGAAAACGGGGAGACAGGAAAGTGGTGAAAAAGGGGTCACAAAGAGGGTAAGACAGTAGGGAAACAAGCTTGGGATGTGCAGGAGGGATGTAGGTAAGGCCCATAGCTGCCCATTTCTTCATCAGCAACAGCTGTGCATATGTATGTAATTTGGTGTGACATTTGAAACCTTCCACCCCTGAGAGAGGTGTCAGGACAACAATAATACCTGTTGTACAGCCAATTGGAATTGATGGGTTCCATGTCCAGTAGACATGTGTGCGGAATGGGCAGCTATGTATGGGGCGTAATTTTTTGTGGGTACAGAGTGCCCTTTTTTTTTTTTTCAGGTGAGAGTGGTATGTCAGGTGAAGGTAGTCGGTACAGCTGGGGAGGTAGGTTGGGTAGGTTAACAGACAAGACAAACAAGACACATACAGGGGTGGTGTATGACACGTGTGGGGGGGGTTACACAATTGACGGGGATGGAAGTTTGGATGTCCAGAGCCCATGAGCACACAGATGGCAACAGTGGAACTGATATCCCCACCCATAGGCAGCTGCCACTGTTCCTTCACTGCCCAGGACGGGGCTGTGCTGGAGCTGTGTAGGCGGGGCAACGGGCATGCCCGTTAGTTGTGCCACCCGTGCCTCGAGCTGGCGTAGGGGCTCAAGGACAGAGTCCCGAATCTCCCTACGCACCATAGTCCGGACTCTACGGAGGGTGAGTGGTGGATCTCCTCCGGTCACACTTGCAGAGGGGGGGCGAGCCCCATCCCCTGCAGCGCTTCCACCCGCAGGTGGCACAGGGCCACCGGAGGAGGGTCCGGACTGGGCACCAGTGCCAGGTGCACTCGCCAGCTGAGGTGGGAGAGGTGGGTCCGCCGGAACCCGCCTTCCCTGTCGTTCTATGTTTTGCATTATGTCATGACAGTTTGGGTTAGTGACATATAAATACCATTCACAGTTAGTTGTAACAGCATGCATTAGTATTCCCATTAACCAAACACCCAGTTATTCACACCATTGAACAGCGTGCATAGCACATGCATAATTTGAACAGTAATACACAGTCCAACAACATGTAGGGTTGATTGATGGCAACAGGCCATCAGGTGTGGATGTATGAACGGGGCGGATGCATCAACAGACATGCAAATATATATGACCCAACAGGACAGCCGTCCAGGGGTGGTAATTGTGATTGCACATACCATTTTCCCGTGGAATGGGTTATAGATGGTTAGAGGGTGGGGTAAATCAAACATATTATTAACACCTTCGAATACAACCACATATGCTGTACATTTCTAATAGCTACAGTTATATACACACTACTGTTCTAACTACAGTGTCCTATATGTTAACTACTTGACCTTGCAGATGGGACTGTTACTGCAACATAACTCTACATTTTATTGCTGTTCATACACAATTCATATCGAACTTTGTGCAGATACGTCATCCTGTTAACTGTGCTTTCTATACTTGTAGACAGGTGTGGATGTTTGGTATATCAGACAGTCATCCTATCTGCATATTTCAGACTGGGAGCAACATATCCAGATTTTGGTGTACACATTCCACATGCAGCAACACTTTGAACAGATGTTTCTGTTTGGTTCTGAGTCTCACATGCATTTAATTATGTCCTGACTGCAGTATAGTTTATTCAGGGGTTATTACTACTGTAGTGCTGTATTCCTGACACTTTCTCACACTCTCTCACTTGCTTTCATGTTACTATTCAGACTGGTACTTCTAGGCTTTATTGACATGTTTTAACAGTAGTTATTACAGTTCTTTCCAGCACTCTCACTTCTGTCATGCTTCAGTATTTCCACAGGGATATATTTCACACATGTGATTTCATCCTCTTCTGCAGCTATACTTTACCTGCTGCTGCAGGTTGTGTACTATTTTCTTACAGGCAGGGCAGTTTTATTTCAAAATATGTGTTGGACAGTCTCATGATTAGTTTCAACTTACAGGCTGGGAACTGTTGTAATCAGGCAATACTTGCATACACTTTCACACTGTCACTTGCAGATTTAATTCCTTCCTGGCTACACTGCACTCTTATGCTGACTGTCATACATTTATATATCTTTACAGTTACTAGTAGTGGATTACTGACCTGCCTGGTGGCGAATCCGCACCAGCCTATCGGCATAGGCTCTGCGGTTCGCAGAACGGACACCTGCAGCTGTAATATAAATGAAGTAATATTGGAATACACATCTCCATGATTTCAGGTAGTTTAACTTTCTACAAACATAATTAATTGATACTTACTCAGTGGGGGGCGTTGGGTGATTGCCGGGCCTCCTGGATCCAACGGTTCAGTTGGTCCTGCTTACGTCTCTTCAGGTCCGCATGGTGGTGACGGACCTGCTCACCTCTCCTAGGAATTCCTGTGGCACTGGTGAGTTCATGAGCCAACTGGTCCCACGCCTCAGCCTTGTACGCTCCCCAGAGGACCTGGCCCTGCATGAGTTGGGCCTCATGGTTGTGGACTAGGAGCCAGGCCATGTACCTGGACTCCTCAACACCCCACCTCTGTGCTCGAAAGCGACTACCCTCACCTACACCTGACATTCTAACTGCAGGTCTGTTCTACAATTGTTTATGCTGTGTATTCCCGCCTATGTGGCTTATATAGTCCGTTTTTCCCGCACATATCTGTGATTGGCCGGTTTGGAATTGTATCAACTTCAGTAAACCTGCATTGTCATGCTGTAGTTTGTATTCATTCCTATATATGAGCTAATATGTACTGCTGTCATGGCTTAGTGGTTCTGTACTTTGACTATGGTGTATAGTATCCTGGGTTCGAACCTGGCCACTGCTTTTTATTTTTCATGACTGTCTAGACATGTTGAGGGGTGTGTCTGTGTAAAGGCATTTTGGATACGGCTTGCTCACCGTTGCCCGTCGGTTAGCTCGTTTGCGCGGTGCGCAGCTCCGCGCAAACGGGGTACGCTGGTTTAACACTCATTTGGCTATTGGCACGCATATGCCGCTTAGCTCAATTAGGGGCACATATATTTAGCGTGGTAAACCACTGCTCGGCTACAGGCACTCATTTTGCACCAGTTAAACCAATGCTTATCTATGGGCACATAACCTCACTCTGTTGAACTGTAGCTCAGCTATGGGCACATCTGGCAGTTTATATTCATTTCTTAGCTCACATTTATTCAATATAAATAGGCTATTACATTGCATTTTACATATATTCTGGTTTTATGTGTACATATATGTGTCAGGGACTTGTTTCCTGCTTATTTTGCGAAAAAAAAAATTTGTGTTGTGGGGGCTCGAACCATGAATGCCTGCTCTGCAGCCGGCATCTCTACCGCTTCGCTATTGCTTCCTGGCTTATTTTGCATATTTAGTTCTTATATGCTTTCCCATTGACTGCTAACTGTAGCTGCGCTACGGGCACGCCCGCGCAAACGAGCGCACTCACGGTTAAACATCTTTACAATTTAAAAAAAATTTGACATGTTCATTTAGATTGTTTTATGTTTAATAGTCTGTAGGGGCATGTGTTGTGTTGTGTTTATTCACATTTCCGTGGACTCTGTTGTGGGTGTGTACTTTGGGCACTTTTAAACTTCTGGGGGCGTGTCCTCTTGCAGGGCTCAGCCTATGGACACGCCCCCTACTGTCTTACACGGCCATGTTCGACTTAGGTGTGATTCAGCATGTTCTCATGAATATGCAGAGCATGCTGACATCACTCAGTTTAACTGCAGCCTCCGTGTAAGAGTTATAACTCTTACACGGAGGCTTCGTGAATCCTGGGGATCAACCAATTGGTTGATGTCTTATATTTAAATTAATTTTGACCACTTTGTTCTTAATGGTCTGGTGAAACTCTATGGAAAAGCGCTAACCTATTTTTAACAAATAAATTTATTTTTTATATGTTTGGACTGCTGAACTGCTTGCCTGGTTCGTGGACTGCCCTTGGATACTTCTTTTTTTTTAACTGTATGTTTTCATACTGTGAGTTCTGCATTTGTCTGTAAGTAGTTAATCTATGCTTTTCTATGAGTTTTACTGGGTTCTCAACCCTTAAATTAAGTAGTGTAGTCTAGATACAGGTTTGCTGCCTCCAGAGCTGTTTGTATATGCCTTCTGTGTTTTTGGCAGCCATCTTGTATTTGCCTTCTCTCCTTCTGGCAGCCATCTTGTGTTGGTAGGGCCTATTATCTCTGGTAGTCAGAGTAGCAAGCTTGCCTGGACTTTGTCTGGCACAAGCTGATTGTTAAAGAAAGCATGGGCTAGCACAATTTTGTTGATTTCTTTGTTACTAGAATAATTTATTTTTTGTGGCATTTAAGCCATCTGTTTGAGTTGTTTTGCACTTGTTTGTACATTCTGAACCCATTGTGAGGTATTCTAGCTTGAAATTATTCCTTAATAGCACTTATTTGATCACCTACTTGTACTCATCTTAGAACTTCCACCCTTTACCACCTTAGCTCTCTCTGGCCTCTCTCCCTAAGATGCTGACAAATATGGATGGACAATTTCCTACTGTTTTTCCTGCCAGTCTGGTCGATATGGGCATCTTGAGATAGTGTAGCAACTGCCTCCTGTACATGGTCAACCCTGTGCTACTACCACCTAGGAACACAATTTGTGAGAGATGCAATTAAATTAAAAACCTAGAGTCTATGCTCTCTCCCTCAAAAGCCAGTACATCTGACACTGAGAAGGTTGTCAACACAAACAAAATGCATCAATCACCACCCACACCCACACACCTGTGTCTCATAGCCACTAATGACTAACCATAAACCCAACATATTAGTCAGAGGAGCCTCCATTGTGAGACACACATATGCCCCTCACTAGGCTGGATAAGGAGAAAGTCACAGTTTTTTTTGTCAGGTACCAGAATCCACCATATCACACATACAGTCAAGTCTTTCAACAACAGGTACTGTTTTAACTCTGTCAAGCTCCATGTTGGCGTAAATGACTTGAGACATACCTCCATGGACTATATGAAGAGAAACATGATCGAGCTCACTGAATTTGTGTCCAGGCAGGTCTGTACCTAGCTTTAAGCAACATTCAACCATCACACAGAATGATGCCTCAATACAAAAAGAAAATTATTGACTTTATCAATTGGCTTGGTTTCTGGTGTCATTCCAAGGGGATCCAGTACCTGAAACCCTGAGAAGACATTACCGACAGACCACAATGCTTTGCAAGAGATGGCCTGCATCTGTCACTCTTGGGCTTCAGGCTTCTGGCAAAGGCTCTTGCCACCCTCATAGTGCCTTTTTAGGCAATGCCATGAGGTAAAAACTATCAACATAAAAATTTCATCAAAACGTAAATTAAAGGTTATGCTGCTAAATGCTAGAAGTCTAAACATGAAACGGCACTAGTTGCAAGCATTCTTAACCCCCAGAAGATGCTGATATTTGTGCGGTCACAGAAACCTGCTTCATAACTGTGGAGAGCACCCCAGCCATACCAGGTTACTTAGCCTATTATACATTCATAATCCAAACCATGACCAGCAAAGCAAAAGGAGGTGGAGTTTTAATATATATTAAACACGTAAACATCTCCTGGCTGGTCAAACAGTATGATGCACAGAAGACACTCCAGGTGCAGTTAACCATTGACAAGATCCCTATTCAAATCATAGCCAGCTGCAGGGCCCCCAACATTGACTCAAGATGCACAGTCCATCTATCTTAACCTCTTCAAATCTATCAAGATTTAACCATTTACTCTGATCCTGGGTGCCGTTAACTATCCAATCATAGATTGGAAGAACTACTCATGCCAAAGCACAAATGCCCTTGATTTTGTCACTGCATATGCTTTTAAATAGCTGGTCAACTCCCCCACAAGAGGTGATACTATCTTGGACTGGTGCTAGCCAACATTAGTAACCAATGCAGCATCCCTGCAGTGTCATCCTCCCTGGTAAGATCTGATCACAAAGAGGTCACTTTTGAAGTCACCATCTCCCCAGGCTCCACCTTTTGCTAGGGTCAAACATAAATAGTTCTCCAAAGCTGCTTACAACCTCCCTCAAACAGCTTCACAGCCCCCTCCCTCCTTCTCCATTGGAAATGTCACAAATGTCCAAACCTACACCAAAGTACTATACGAGCATTTATATAGCTGCATGGAATCAGGAATACCCAACAGGAAACAATCCTCCTCCTCAAGGAAGAGTAAACCTGGCTGGTGGACATCTGCAATAAATAAACTCTATAATAAAAGGGAAACAAATTCTGTCCAGTGCCAAGAAGGATTAGGTGCCTAATTGGAAGCAATCACTCCTTAGCCTAAACAAACAAATAAGAGCACTAGTGAAATCCTTTGAGTCCAAACTGTCCACATCTACTAAAGACAATCATAAGACCTTCTTCACATATGTCTGCAGTCTCAAAGGAGGCACTCAGATCTGCTCAGAACTTCTGGTCAAGGACACCACATACACAAGCACCATAGATATAGCCAACCTGCTGGCAGATACGTTCAGTGAAAACTTCACCACTCTATTCCCCATCAGTAAATCAGGAAATCCCCAGCACCTGGCCATTTCCCCTTATCTCTAGACAGCAAGTCATCACTGCCCTCACAAAGGCACAAAATACAGCCTCCATGGGACCTGATAACATCCCAGGTTGCATACTACATGAACTCAGGCAGGAACTTGCATCACCATTAGGCATCCTATTCAACCAAAGCCTGAGTACCGGCTTCATCACAGCCAAGTGGAGAACAGCCACTATCATCCTTTTGAACAAAGGTGGAGCATCCACCTATCCAGGAAATTACAGACCCATCAGCCTAACTAGCCTGATCTGCAAGGCCATGGAGTGGATTATCATGGACATCATTAACAAAGTCATTGGCAACCTCCAAGCACTCAATCCCACACAGTTTGGGTTAACCAAGGGGAGGTCATGTCTGTTAAATTTGTTCAACTTCTTTGAGACAATCACCAAAGCATTGGATGAGGAGAAGATGGTGCATACCACCTACTTTGACCTGGCCAAAGCCTTCCATACTATTCCCCAGTTGGGTGTACTAGACAAACTCTTTCAAGAAGGCATCAATCTGTATGTTACCAGATGGGTAGCAAACTGGCTCACTGGTACAATGCACCTAGTAAAAATAGGGGAAGCCATCTCAAGCAGCAGACTCATAATGAGTGGTGTACCCCAAGGATCGGTCTTGGGGCCTCTGTTGTTTGGGATATACTTTTCTGAGTTTCAGGTCAAACCCAGTAGGCTATGGCTGATCAAGTTTGCAATGACTGCAAACTGGGTGCTTGTTATAAATTCCCCTAGTGATGTGGGCATTCTCCAAGAGGGTCTCACTCAAACAAATGACTGGTGCCAAAAACACGGCCACAAACATAATGCCAAAAATGCATCATCATCATCCCTTTTGGGGAGAGTGACGTCCCCACAGAGTATCATTACAAGGTCCTAAGCACGTAATCATCGTGCTGGACTTGGGCAACCAGGTTGATAGCAAACTGAATGTCGACCACCATATTGCATCTGTTGTACAGAAAGCTTTCTACACGGCCCACCGTATAATAAGGATATTTCATCCAGGGACAAGGAGGTCATAACATTCCTGTATTATTCCATTATAAGACCCTGTTATTGAGTACAACTCCCCTTTTGGCATGTACCTAACAAAGCACATGCAGCAGCTAGATACCCCACAGAGGTTCCTCACCAGTAGAATCCAGCGCCTCAAACATCTACCCTACACAGATAGGCTAAAATCTCTATCCCTCTACTCAGTCTCATACAAGACACCTCAGAGGTAACCTCTGTCTGGCATACAAAACAATTTCAGACCCTGCCTTGATGGGACTGCTGCATATCCACAAATCAAGCTGCACTCAACTAACCCACACACACAACCTCAACCTGGTCTTTGAAATCAATAGGACTTGTTGGCGGAACAGATTTGTGTTCCAGATACTCCTCCTTCTGTGGAATAGACTCCCTCTCCACATCAAGCAGAGTACCTCATTAACCTTTCTTAAGTGCAACCTGGATAACTGGATAAAGAAAAAAAAATACACCCCTGGGATTCTACCTGCATCTCTGCTGGGCAGGGGCATTGGGTGCTGACTTGTTCATGTGCTAAATTCTTGGCTAGGCTTGTAAGGGCCTCAGGGCCAATAGCCTAATAACTTCTTGTGTTCTTCCTGACACCTTCAGCATCTGCTATCCTCCTTTCTGTTTTTCTCTACTGATCACATGGGAGTTAGATATACTCTGTGCACTATTCTTAGGCTTTGATCTCCCCATCTATATATTTCCTACATCTGCCTTACTACTTGTATTGTTTTTTAACAGTATGTTGCATTCCCATCAATCATTTCTGCATTCTAAATTCTCTCCTTCCACTCTCTTCTTTAGCCTAGTCCCTTCTTTCCCTTAGCTTTATGTAGCTCTATTTCAAACTTTGCTTCTTTAGCCTCTTCCACTTCCTCCAGAGTGCCATCTTCTCTCCTTTTAACCTCCCACCCTGCCTTTTCCTTCTGCTGTTGCCTTCTATGTATTCTTTATCCAAGTCTCCCTAAGTACCAGATAGTTCCATGATTAAGTCTCTGGTGTTCCATAGTTCTAACTCATTTGTTTTACATCTTTCCCCACCATATTTGTTTTGCACACCCAATCCTCTTCTTGAGCTATTCAAATTTTTCTTCAGTTTTTTTCATTTTTTTGCCTTTCATACCCCACCTTTTTGCTCTCCATATATTTTGCAATTATTTTCACCCTGCACTATCAATATCAATCCTTTTAGTGCTGACTCATTTATGCATATTTTAGTGAGCTTCTCCATGTGTTCCTTTCCCTTACTGTCTTTTGCTTATCCTCCATCTCTTCGGATGTTATTTAGTGAATGGTGTTCATTCTCATTTTTCCTGCTCACTCTTCTTCCCTTGCCTTTAATGAATCTGTCCGCTATGTCTATTTGCATTTGTTGTAGCCTTCCCTAAGAACATTTCTAACCTTCTTGTCTCCACACACACACACACACACACACACACACACACACACACACACACACACACACACACACACACACACACACACATATGTTCTTGCCTGAACATACACACATACACACTCACACACACAAAACACACATATAACTAAATATATATATTTGTTGTTGTTGTGCCTTTCAGCTTTTCCCGGTTAGGGGTCACCACAGCGGAACTCCGGTCTGCTAATGTTTCGCAGTAGATTTTTACATGCCGAGTTGCCAGCCCTGATGCACAACCTTCAACGACAGTACGCCCATTCACGCATGTCTCCACACAGAAGACACTCTAGCTGAGAATCGAACAGGACAACGTTTTACTGTGAGGTGACAATGCTATATAGGTCCCGTTCATAACACTGACATTTCATAATGTTGAATTTCACAGCATTGAGACGAAAACATCTAAATCCCAAAATATTGAAAACTCAGAACATTGAAAGTGTGCTTCAGAACATTGAAAATTACAATGCATATGTAAATAACATCCTCTCCACCTGCAACAACACCTAAAAAACACACGTTCTCCTACGTTTCTGCAGGGGGACAAGTCCCTCTACACCCCCCCACCCCCCCATAAATTAAATATACCGACTCCAAGAGTGCACTACTGTGGGAAAAAGTTAATTTCCTAACCTCGCGTTATACACTGATGTTAGGAAATTAACTTTTTTCCACTGTAGTGCAATCTTGGAGTTGGGATATTTAATTTATGGAAGGGTGGAGGGCAGAGCCCCCACATAGGGGGTGCAAGGGGGCTTGCCCCCCTGCAGAAACATAGTAGAAATTGTGTTTGTTAGGTGTTGTTGTAGGTGGAGGTGGTATTATTTACTTGTGCAATGTAGTTTCAATGTTATGAAGCACACTTTCATTGTTCTGAATTTTCAATGTATTGGGTTTTCACTGTTTTGAATTTTCAATGTTATGGTCTCAATGTTATGAAATTCAACGTTATGAAATTTCAATGTTATGCAGTAGACCCATATATATATATATATATATATATCTATATATATATATATATATCTATATATCTATATATCTATATATATATATTTATATATATATATATATATATATATATATATATATATATATATATATATATATATATATATCTATTATATGTTTATATACACACATACACACACACACACACACACACACACACACACACACACACACACACACACACACACACACACGCACGTATGAAAAAGACTTAAGTATATAACTATAAAAACAATACTAATACCACTGCCTAAATATAAAGCAAGAAAGTGGGCAAAATAGCTAAAATTCCAAATTAAAAAATCACGAAAACTTAGTACTGAATTAAAACACAATTTTTTGAATTTGAAATTAGAATTTATAATTAAAATGCATTAGATGTAAGGATAGTTATTTTATTTTCACTCATTCATTAACTTTTCATTTACCAACTTAATACTGTTCAGGTTTCTTATGGGGCTAGAGCCTCCCTTAGCAGTGAATGGGACCTCATAAGTTCAAAGATGATTAGTAAGCTAATAGCACAAGAGCCTTTAAAAGCCTAGCCAATAATACCGAGAATATGACGATAATACATCTTAATTCTCCAGATATGAGATAGAGTAGTGTCAGGGTAGTAGGTCTTTGGTATTGTTGCCCTGAGTCATTTACAGATTGCCTTTGTCCATAAGGGACACGGGCAGTACCCAAGGAGTGAATTTCTTGTTCCCCAACCATTTATCCAAATTCTTTTTGAAAAGAGTGAGGGACATGCTTTATTTTATGAAGATGAGAAGTTTATTCCCTAAATGAGGTACCCTTTGGGATATGAATCCTTCTCTCTAGCAAGTTCTGTTAGAGTCACAAATAAGATTCAGGTCCATGGAATATGTAACCCTTGTATAATTTCTCTTGCAAATATATAACATTTTTGTCAGGGCTGGATTAGAGCATGTATTGTAGGTCAGGGATAAGTCACCTCAATAAATATGAGATGGAGTAAAGGGGTAAAGCTTTTAGTTGGTCTGCATAGGACATGTGTCTTACATTTTTTTTTTCTTTTTAGTGAGAATAAAGTGTGGCTGCTGCAATATGGTGTAAGTACCTGGTTAGGTATGTGCAGAGGGGAGCATTGTACTCGGTTATGATCCTAATGAGGGCCAGGTACAATAGCACTATGACTTCCTTTGAATTTGATGCCATGCCTTTACTTATAAGTTGAGCCATACAGAAGGTGTTTAAGTTTAGATTAATATCTATCTGTTTTCCCAGGTCCATCACTTCTGGGTCTATGTTTAGGGGGGCACTATTGATATTATAATTTGCAGGGATATCAGATTTGTGCTGAAACCTTTGGCCAGTTCTAAGAAATACCATTTTACCCTCATTCATGGCGCTGGTGACTTTCCTGAAGAAGTCCATCAGATTGAACAGGCAAGACCCCCCTTTTGACAAAGTCAAATTGGATCTGCTCCAGTGTTTGGACAATTTCTATGTTATTGATCAGGTCCATGAATATTCTCTCTATGCCCTTGCAGATAAGACTCGTCAAGCTTATGGGTGTGTAGTCCCTGGGTCAGTTGATGACTGTTGCAGTCCTCCATTCCTGTAGCACAAAGTCCATCCAGAGGCTGTTGTTAAATTGAGTTTTTACTGGCCCTTACATATTCTGTTTTTAGCTATTTAAGAAACATCCTGGAATGTTGTCATGACCCATGGGGGCTGTGTTTTGAGCTTTAGTAAGTGCAGTAAGGACCTGCTCCCTCATAATGAATGGAAGGGGGATGGTTGCAGGTATTTCTTTGGGTAAAGTAGGAGGTGATGGGGGGGGGGGGTGAACTGAACTTTTTAGCCAGAAGGTTTGCTATAGTTTCAGGCTGGGTTTAAGTGCTGACATTCATGATTATGTTGGCACATTGCTGATAATTTCCTATGGGGTTACAAACATTATTAAAAAACCCTTATGGTTGTTTTTCAAATGGGAGGTTATCTTTACCTTGTAGTTTACTTTGGCAGATTTGACCAGCTCTCTAATTTGTTTGTTTAGACTGGATAGTGTCTTTTTGCACTGTTTTGTCTCTTCCTTTTTGGATTTGGAGAGGATTTTTTTCTTTTTATTGAATGGCCTATTATGCAAAAGGTCCACCAGAGTGGTTTATTTTTGCTAGTAATCATAGGTTTGAGTCAGACAATTGCTACCTCCTCTATGCAGCAATGAATGTGCTAGTACAGTACTTTTGTGTTCAGCTCAAAATAGGTCTCAGTGTCATCTCAGCTCAGAGGGGCTTAAAAGTTTAATAAATTGGGACTTTGAGGTAATTGGCATTAGCAAAGTTTGTAACAGGTTTGAAGTTTTATGGGGTTTCTAGGTTAGTTTTAATACTAACAGAGATAATTTTGTGGTTAGATCTTACAAAGGAGGAGTTAATGAATGGGAGAGAGCAGCATTCTGCCCCCCATATTCATGAGTACTAGGTCTAGGATATTTGTAATTCTAGTTGGGGAGCTAACTAGTTGCTCCATGGTATTTGTGTTGATAAAAGTCCAAAAACCTCTGAACTAGTGAATTATGGGTCATATAATTTTCCCAGTTTAAAGAGGAGTAGTAAAAGTTATCCATAAGTGTGGTGTTATCTTGAATATTAAGAGATTTCAGTAGGCTTTGGTAGGAGGTATGGTTTTCCAGAGTCATGTTATGGGCTCTGTAGCTATCCAGGATATGATAGGGGTCACACCTATGGTTAGTTGGCATGGAGTAGCTCAAGTGAGTCATGCTGTTGGATGTCTAGCACTGTAGTTGTCCTTTATAAAGACTGAGACACCTCCTCCCTTTGTTTTATCACGAGTTGCGGGGATCAAAATGTATGAAAGGCATTGTAGCTTTTGATAGCTGGTGTGCTCTCCATAGATTTGAACCATGTTTCCATGAGTGCACATATGTCTGCATTCTCCAAGATGAGGAGTGCTTCCAGGGAGTGCATTTTTTTTTATTTAAACTCCTAGGTATAGAAACTGTTTGAGGATGGGTCCTCAGTCCTTCTCAAGATACACACAGAAAATCACATATAACACAAAAACAATAAACAATTTGGAGAAATGCTGA
The DNA here is from genome assembly GCF_019279795.1 of Protopterus annectens. Taxonomy (NCBI): domain Eukaryota; kingdom Metazoa; phylum Chordata; order Ceratodontiformes; family Protopteridae; genus Protopterus; species Protopterus annectens. The sequence continues at coordinate 1,693,823,789 of NC_056726.1, forward strand.
TTTGCCTACAGCATCTTTTGATGATATGGAAGGAAATTGGGGCTCTGTAAGGGACTCACACTGTTATAAATATATTTATTTGGTAACCAAGTGTGTAAAATAGCATTTTGTGGACTATTTTAACCATCACTAGGGCCACCGTGACAAAGACAAATACAAATACTTATGAATAATTTCAGTACCATCAACTGACTTAAGACTGGAAAAAAAATGGCTTATCTATCTACACATTGACAATTTCCATAGGTTAGACTTAGTCTTCAGATTCTGAAGGTGTGAAGATGTGGAAGAACTGGATGTGGTTATGACAAAAAATGCAAACATAAGAGAAATACTAATCGAGGCTACAAAGAGCGACCTTGCAATCAGCAGAAGAAATGAAAATGAAGATCCCAGGAAGTATAAAAAAACTCATAAAGGGACTGGTAATCATTATGTGCTACCAGCATCGGAAAGTAAAATAAATGTGCACAGTGCATATGTTTGATAGCATATTTTGAACGATTGTTTCTAAACCATAGATGCAAACTTATTTCTAAAATGTTTGACAGATAACCATCTGCCACAAAATGTAGTGATTGTAAAATCCACATATACTTTATCTCTAGTTTTAAAATGTATTTGAAGCTCTAAGAAAAAAAGAAAGAAGAAAGAAAGTACCTACACTGGCATATGTGTCTTGTATGTAGCTTGTATAAATAAAGCTTGTCACTTTGTTGCAACCTTTGCTGGTAACCACAACATTGGAGAATACAAAAAATACAAAATGGCAATTATTGCAGCAGACATACCAGTAATAATGTTTGCACGTATACTCATTGTAATTATCAAGTTCAGAGTGATATACTTACTGTAGCCACAGTGGTACAATTTGGATTTGCTGAACCAAAAGTAAAGACATAAGTAGATATACCACGCTCTGGTGAAAAAGTGTTGCTAAAACAAGGATTATTCTGAATATCTTCATCTGGAAGAAGAAAATTATTACTCAACATACTGAAACCCAGGCATGATGTGATGTTTAAGTTGAACTGTTGTGGACTACAGGAGGATGGTGATGCCAGGAGTAATGACTCATAGTCTGAAAGCAAACAAAACATAAATGAACATTCCTTTTTACAACATCTGCTAAACTGATTTTTGTACCTTCTTAAAGCTCCACAATGATTTATTTTGTAAATGTTGTCATATTTTCTTGTACAGACACACACACACACACACACACACACACACACACACACACACACACACACACACACACACACGCGCGCGCACACACACACACACACACACACGCACACACACTTATATACACAAATCATACAATATATACACACACACGTATATATATATATATATATATATATATATATATATATATATATATATATATATATATATATATATATATATATTTGCACAGGAATTGACTGAAATACACATGGTTGCATTTTTTTTTCTGATTACAACAAACTATTTTGTCAATGAATGCAATGCATTGACTATGTGCACCTCATTTAGTGAAATTAATCTTTCTGCTTACAGTGTGCTGTTTGGTCGTGTTCCTTAAACTGTAGTATTACACACCATGGTTGGGAGGGTGGCCTAATGGTTAAGGTGTTTGCCTTCCAAACACAAGGTGCAGGGTTTGAGTCTCACAAGGGATAATTGGCTAGGCTTAAAATGGCTCACAAGGGCAGTTAGCTTAGTACTAACCTATGAACCATCCATTACAATGTGTATGAATTTATATTTTACATATCAGTATCTATACATGTAACTCTATATTTAGAGAGAGAGATAGACTGACACATGCATACACACACATATATACGCACGCACACTTTTTTTCATGAAACACAGTGCTATCAGTCTATACATCCTACCTTACAATTCACCGTTTGGCAATGGACCAGTCATTTCACTGAGCTCATTGTTAGCTGGTATGTGATTCAGAAACAGTCAATGATATATTTATGAAATGCTCATATGTTAAATTGGTGTACTAACTGTCATTTATACTACACCTCATGTATGATGCAGACTTGTCCCTGAATCACATCATTGTCTTGGTTATGTCAGCTATACACAACAAAACTGCACTGGAAAAAAAGTAACTTCTTGTGTTTTGACAAAGACAGCACTATACAAAGCTGGCTGCTTCTAATATCATGGGTGATGCAAACAACTTGGCTTAGTTTCTGGTGACATTCCAAGGGGATCCAGTACCTGACAGCCTGGGAAGACATGATTGACAAACCATGATGCTTTGACAGAGATGGCCTCATTTGTCTCCCTTTGGCTTCAGGCTCATAGCAAAAGCTCTTGCCTCCCCCGTAGTGACTTTTTTAGGCATTGCCATGAGGTCAAAACTATCAACATGAAAATTTCATCTAAACGCAAATTAAATGTTATGCTGCTAAATGCTAGGAGTCTAAACATGAAACTGCAATCATTGCAAGCATTCTTAACCCTGGAAGATGCTGACATTTATACAGTCACAGAAACCTGGTTCAAAGCTGCGGAGAGCACCCCAGCCATACCAGGTTACTCATCCTTTCCTACATTCAGACCTCAAACCGTGGGCAGCAAAGTAAAAGGAGGTGGAGTTTCAATATTTATAAAGGACATACACACCTCCAGGCTGGTCAAACAGTATGAAGTGGAGGAACCACTCCAGGTGCAGTTAACCATTGACTGGACCCCTATTCAAATCATAGATAGCTACAGGCTCCAAACTTTGACTCAAGATGCCCACTCCACCTATCTGGACCTCTTTGAATCTATCAAGATTCAACCCTTTACCCTGTTTCTGGGTGACTTTAACTATCCAGCCATAGATTGGAAGAACTACTCATGCCAAAACACAAATGCCCAGAGATTCCTTGATTTCATCAATGGAAGTGCCTTGGACCAGCTGGTTGACAACCCCCACCCCCCAGAGGTGAAAATATCTTGGACTTGGTATTAACCAACATGAGTAACCACTGTAGCATCCCTACAGTGTCATCCTCCCTGGTAAGATCTGACCACAAAGCAGTCACTTTTGAAGTCACCATCTCCCCTGACAACCCCCTAGATAGGGTCAAACAAAAACTTCTTGAAAGCTGATTACAACCTCCTGTGGGAAGGTCTAAACAGCTTCACAACTCCATCTCCCTCCATAAGAGCTGCCACATATGTCAAAAGCTACACCAAAGTACTATACAAGCATGTATATAGATGCATGGAGTCCGGAATACCCAACAGGACAAAATCATCCTCCTCAAGGAAGAGTAAACCTGTCTGTTGGACATCTGCAATAAATAAACTCTATAATAAAAGGAAAAAAATGCTGTCCAGGACCAATAAAGTATGGGTTCGTAATTGGAAGCAATATCCCTTAATCTGGACAAGCAAATAATAGCACTAGTGAAATCCTCCAAAGGAAACTTCGAGTCTAAACTGGCCACATCTACTAAAGACAATCACAAAGCTTTCTTCACATATGTCTGCAATCTCCAGCACCCAGATCTGCTCAGAGGAGGTGGTCAAGGACACCACTACACAAACGTCATAGATATAGCCAACCTGCTAGCAGAGAGGTTCAGTGAAAACTTCACCCCTCTCTCCCCATCAGTAAAATCAGGACATCCGCAGCACCTGACCCCCTCCCCTTATCTCTAGGGAGCAAGTCATCACTACCCTCTCAGAGGCAAAAGATACAGCCTCCATGTGACCAGATACCATCTCAGGGTGCATCCTACATGAACTCAGACAGGATGTTACAGCAGCATTAGGCACCCTATTCAACCAAAACCTGAGTAATGGCTTCATCACAGCCAAGTGGAAGACAGCCACTGTCATCCCTTTGCACAAAGATGGAGCATCCACTGACCCAGGAAATTATAAACCCCTCGGCCTAAATAGCCTGATCTGCAAGGCCATGGAGTAGATTATCATGAACCTCATTAACAAGGACATTGGCAACCTCCAAACACTTGATCCCACACAGTTTGGTTTTGTCAAGGGGAGGACATGCCTGTTAAACTTGATCAACTTCTTTGAGGCAGTCGCCAAAGCCATGGACAAGGAGAAGATAGTACACACCTTCTACCTTGCCCTGGCTAAAGCCTTTGATGCTATTCCCCACTTGGGTATAATAGATAAACTCTCTCAACTAGGCATAAATCCATATGTTACCAGATGGGTAGCAAACTGGCTCACTGATGGTACCCACCTAGTCAAAATAGGGGAAGCCACCTCAAGCAGTCAACCTGTAATGAGTGGTGTACCATGGGATCAGTCTTGGGGCTTTTGTTGTTTGGGATATACTTTTCTGAGGTGCAGGTCAATACCAGTTGGCTATGGTTGACCAAGTTTGCAAATGATTATTAGCAGGACCCTGTCATCAGTTCCCCTAGTGATGTGGATATCCTCCAAGAGGGTTTCACCCAAACATATTACATTTGCCAGAAGCATGGCCTCTAACATAATGCTAAAAATGCATCATCATCCCCTTTGGGGAGACTGATGTCCCTACAAATTATCACATTAATAACAAGGTCCTAAGAACTCAATCAGTCATGAGGGACTTGGGCACCCAGATTGATAGCAAACTTACTTTTGACTACTGTATTGCCCCCGTTGTATGTAAAGCTTTCTACATGACCCACCATATTAGTAAGTGCACCTCATCCAGGAACAAGGTGGTCATAACATCCCTGTAGTCTTCCTTTATAAGACCCATTATTGAGTACAATGCCCCTTTTGGCATGTACCTCACAAAGCACATGCAGCAGCTGGAGACACCACAGAGGTTCCTCACCAGGAGAATCCAGGGCCTCAACCATCTACCCTGCACAAATAGGCTAATGGCCCTGTCCCTCTACTCAGTCTCCTACAAACTCCTCAGAGTAACCCCTCTCTGGCATACAAAGCCTTGATGAGACTGCTGCAAGTGAAGCTGCACTCGAGTAACCCACACATGTGACCTCAACCTGATCTTTGACATCAATAGGACTTGTTGGCATGACAGATTTGTCCCAGAGTCTCCCACTTCTGTAGAATAGACTCACTCCAGGTCAAGAAAAGTACCTCATTTACTCTTTTTAAGCACAACCTGGATAACTGGATGGAGAACAGAAAGTACACACCTGGGATTCCACCTGTGTCCCTGCTGGACAGGGGCATTGGGTGCTGACTTGTCAGAACATGGGCTAAATTCTTGGCTAGGCCTGTAAGGGCCTCAAGGCCAATAGCCTAGTAACTTCCTCTGATCTAATACTGCTGTCTGTTAACATGTCAAAGGACATTATTGAGAAACTCCTAAAACTGACACAAAATAATAAAGTATTTCTCTTCTCCTCATTCCCCTACTTATATGTAATAGTGCCACTTAACATAGGTGGTACACATACAGTATGTAATAGTGCCACTTTATTACAGTTAACATAGGTGGTACACATACAGAATGCAATAGTGCCACTTTATAACAGTTAACATAGATGGTACAATGCAGGGGCCATATAAATATATTTATTTTTATTTTATTTGCAGTTTGTTAACTGGAAAATCCATTGGGCCAAAAGTGGGCCCATTTTCAATATAGGTCCAGGGAGAAAAGCTCCATATACAAATATTAAAAAGCTAATATCAACAAAGTTAACAAGTACAATACAATTTTCAAAAACTACTAAATCACAGTAAGAAATATGATACCACATTTAGCTGGATACCTAGCAAAGTAACACCAGGGGAGACAATGATATTAACTGTGCAATTATTGGAAAGGAGTGATATAATCTTAGAATTGTAAATTGGTCTTATGTATTAATATTACTACAAAGAAAAAATATTCAACAGTGGATGAATGATCTTGAGATCACCAGAATGAATGTGAAAATGTTCGTTTCTATTAATAGGTCTACCAGTGTTTTAATCATATGAACTGCAAGCCTGTATAGCAATGAGTATGTAAGCATAAAGATACTTATCTTGATTTTTACATTTCTGTTTTTCATGCAGTAATGGTGTACATGTCACACAATAAATTTGTTAATGAGAAGTAGTGCTTGTTTAATTTTTAATCATTTTACAATGATAGTAAGTATTCTGTATGAGACATACATGGAAGGCTGTTTAAAAGTGCTCCAAACGTGATGTGATTAAAAACAGGAAGAGATTTGTTTCAGCATTACTTGTCAGGTATCAATATTCAGGAAGGCATCTTGCCCTTTAAATGTTTGGATGAGAATATATTGTGATCATTTGTATTATGTGCATTTGTTACTTTGAAACGTGCATGTGATATGTATGTTTTACAGACACAGTAAGCAATGGAACACATACATAGTCAGTGATGCCACACAGTTTTTTTCATAAATAAGGATTTATAACATTTTTGTAACAACGTTATACAAAAGTAGAATAAAATCCACAGACATCACAACAATAAGCTAAAATAATACACAAATGACACATTTCCACAGTGCTAAAACTTATTACATACACAATAAGAGAGAGAGCATCTGCTTTGCTTAGTTGTGGACAAATAAAATGAATTTGAGCTCAGTAAGTCAATGCAAGTGCAAGGGTCACATCTGAGAATTCAGCATCTAAGAACCACAATTATTAAGAGGGAGATTTATGTAGAAGATCTCTCCATTTTTCTGATTGTAAGTAGCATAACGTTTGCATAACATGCAGATATATACTAAGCTGAATGGTTCTAATCCAAGTAAATCCCTGTCCTGTGCTGCCAGTTGATCAGCACCTTTTGCAACTTTGTAGATACCATAACATGAATAAATGTACTCTTCAACTTTTGACAATTATTACTTAATGATTAAGTGACACAAAGAAAAGTAAATTTATAGAATGGCCCAGGAAGAGACAGGAGTCTAAAAGGTCTTTCCAGAAGCAGCAGAAATACATCAAGTGGAACAGTTCAGTCTGCAGTCTTGCATAAAACATTCTGACATCTAGCATAATCTTCCTAATTTTTGGACACTCCGAGTACATACAGAATTGAGAAACACCCATATTCCTAGGTTTCATTCATGGGCAAGTGACCCCTGTGAACAAGTTTAGCTAGAGTGAAATGCCACCTACACTTTATGTGTTGCTGCACTGCTAAAGCCACATCTCCCAGTTTGAGAACCCATGAAGCTACACAGGCTTGCTTTACCTGATCTCTGCAAAATACAAACAGTAGTTCCTTGTTCCAGGCTTTGAAGAATGTAGTATTCCCTGAAGAACATCTTTCTTTGAAATGGATTTATAACCACATCTGTTATTCACATCGCTTGAACCTAGCCAGCTGTGCAATACATTAGGGACTTGCTCTTGAAGCTCCTTCATCAAATTAGGTATCACCTGCTCTACTGCAGCACTCCAGGAACAATCCATATAGTTCATTCCATTTCTTTTACATGGAAAACATAACAATTTGGGTTATTCCCTATCATTTGGCAAGTCCTATATACATCCACTAGAAAGACAGTTATACAGCAAAGCCTTGTATAACATGCTGGATAATTTTATTTATTATTTTATTTTATTAGCTTGTGTTGAGTATCCGCGGTGGTGCAGCGGTAGCATTGTTGCCTCACAGCAAGAGGTTCTCCCATTTGATTCTAGGCTAGAGTGCAGGAAGTGCCTTCAGTGTGGGGTCTGCATGTCCTCCCCATGGTTGGGTGGGTATTTGAAAGACATGTGTAAATGGGCATGCCTTCGTTGAAGGTTGAACGTCGAGCTGGCACCTTGGCGTTCATGAAAATCTACTACCAATCATTAGCAGACCGGAGTTCCGCTGTGGCGACCCCTAACTGGGAAAAGCCGAAAGACAAACAACATTTGCTTGTGTTGAGTAGGATAGTCACCCTAGGATATTTTTATCTTTTTAAGGGAACCCCAAGGTGGTATTAAAGCTTACTATTGGAAATGTTGCCCTAGTCTAGGGAAATTCCCCAACTTTTTTTCAGTAAGTCTCATGGGGAATTTTTCATCTACCAGCTCACACAGGTTGGACCTTGATTTAATGTGTCATTCAAAGTATGGCTAATGAAGGAGTGTAGATCCACCCAATGCTGTCAGTTACTGGATATTAATCCAAGCACCTGGGGTAGGAATAGAACTCACAACCTTCCGATCATATAGCACCAAATGTGGATATGCTACCTGTTCAGACACTGACATTATACAAAACCTGTTAAAGAAGGATAAAAGGTCCTCAATCCCACCCCTTCCCCACATTATTTTTCACCACCTCTATGAAGTTAATAGGTCTCCTAAATCTTCAAATCAAACAGAAAGAAATTGGTCTCACCACGATGTAGTTTTTGAATAAAACTCCGTAACTCCGTAGTTGCAAAAAAAGTAAAATTTTTTATTCCATATAACAAGAGAAACGATAAGCGCTTTCGCGTAGATAAGACTACACTTCATCAGATAATATTTTAAGTTAAAAACTCTCTCTTTTAAACTAAAATTGGCGGGAACTTAATCCATTAAATCACCAATTTATTAATTAATTAGATAACCAAATCCTGTTCTAACAATTCTAACAATTCTACGTAATGTCATTCAATAACAAATACAAGAAAGTTATATAACATTCTTTTTATATGGGAACTCATTCTTGTATAAAATAATACAACTTTTGAATACTTATGTAGACAACTTTTAAAACACAATTATAAATGACTGTTTATAAAAGAAACTTACTGCTTTAACGGAAAACTATTTCAGCACCCAATTCATCATGAGTTTTAATAAATATTCCATTAAAACTTGATATATGTATGTAAACTGTGTATAATATGAGTATGAAATAAGTAATTAATGTTTATACCCATCCCTATGAGACCTATTGTCTCAGGCAAAGGGTGGGCCACGTCCAATATTTCAAAGTACATTGAATATAATCTTAGACCATTTGTGGACTCTATCCCTTCCATCTTGAAAGATACTTATGAACTATTAGATAGTGTACTACAATTGAAGCTAGACAAGGTACCTAATAAGTATCTTTTAGTGACATTGTACGTAAAAAATTTATTTACTTCTATTCCAAATGAAGTAGGTTTGGAAGCTATTAGGGAATTACTTGTCAGTGAACCTACATTTACTGGTGATAAAATCATTTTAATCTGTCAACTTCTTGATTTGGTTCTTAATAACAATGTTTTTATGTTTGGCGATGTTAATTATTTACAAACATGGGGGGTGGCCATGGGCACCCCCTGTGCTAATACATACGCCAATCTAGTAGTTTTTAGCTGGGAAAAGAAATATTTATTTGACCATCCAAATTTTAGTAAAGTAAAATATTATAAACGTTTTGTTGACGATGTACTAATTATATGGGAAGGCACACAGATTGATTTTGAGCAATTTTTAATCCATTTAGAAACCACCACGACATATCTTAGATTTAGCATGGATTCTTCGTTAACCACGGTAAATTTTCTAGATGTAACTCTTACTTTAACTAATGAAGGAACTATTACATCCTCTATATATAGGAAACCATGTTGGACTAATACCTTGCTTAGCTTCGATAGTATGCATCCAAGGCATACATTCTCTGGCATAGTAAAAAGCCAATTTATAAGAATTTCCAAGTTATGCAAATCTAGTACTTCATTAACTATAGAAGCTGATAAGCTTGAGTCTTTATTTATTGACAGTGGCTATGACGTTACTTTAATAAAAAGTATTAGACAAGGAATAATAGAAGATCAAGTTGTGAAAGATGCTACATCTAACAATGTTATTAGAAATGGTAAAAGTAGTGCACCTCCAGAAAAAATGTTTACACATAATAGATCTAAGTCTTTAAAATATGTTATTAAGTATACTAGTGATGTGAAACAGATGGAGAAAATTATTTGTAAAAATTGGAACATACTAATTACGGATGAGTTAGTGAAGCATATAGTAGGTGAAAAACCTAGATTTTTATATGAAAATTGTCCAAATCTTAAACAGATTTTATGTGACACTTTTATTTACAATAACAGTACTTCTGTCACTATCAACAACAAAATAGGTACTTTCCCTTGTATGAGTTGTAACAGATGTACATATATCTCATCACAACAAATCTACACTCACCCATTTTTAAATTTTAAGTTTATTCCTAGGTTTTATGCCACTTGTTCAACAAAAAATTTAATATATTTAGCAACCTGTAATACATGCACAGCTTTTTATGTTGGCCTTACTAAACGGAGGCTAACAGACAGAGTTTATAACCATCTTTATGAAATTAAGAAAGGTTGTGAAAATAATGCCTTAGCTTTACATATTAAAGACAATAAAGATCATGTTTTTTATTTTAGGATTCTAGAAGTAGTTCCAATGAATAAGAGAAGAGGAGATACCAGTAATGGTTTAGCTATGGCAGAATTAAAGTGGATTTTTAGGCTTGGAGCTCACCTTTCTCCAGGACTAAATAAATTTGTTTCCATTAAACCTATTTTAAATAATAGATTGTGACACATAATTTGTTAAATATTTTTAGATGGAACACAAACAGTTTTTATATAATTGTATATAACATTAAATTGTACACATACAGTATGTTTTAATATTTTGATTGAACATAGATTATAGCATTTCATCCCAGCCAAAACTATAGCACTTTAGAATTTCTATATTAAATAGATATACAAGTTATATTTTAGCAGCTCATAAATATTTATTAATTCATATTCATTAGTTTATAGTCATTAAATATTTATTAATTTATATTTATATATTTATATATTTATATTAATTATTTATTTCATACTCATATTATACACAGTTTACATACATATATCAAGTTTTAATGAAATATTTATTAAAACTCATGATGAATTGGGTGCTGAAATAGTTTTCCATTAAAGCAGTAAGTTTCTTTTATAAACAGTCATTTATAATTGTGTTTTAAAAGTTGTCTACATAAGTATTCAAAAGTTGTATTATTTTATACAAGAATGAGTTCCCATATAAAAAGAATGTTATATAACTTTCTTGTATTTGTTATTGAATGACATTACGTAGAATTGTTAGAATTGTTAGAACAGGATTTGGTTATCTAATTAATTAATAAATTGGTGATTTAATGAATTAAGTTCCCGCCAATTTTAGTTTAAAAGAGAGAGTTTTTAACTTAAAATATTATCTGATGAAGCGTAGTCTTATCTACGCGAAAGCGCTTATCATTTCTCTTGTTATATGGAATAAAAAATTTTACTTTTTTTGCAACTACGGAGTTACAGAGTTTTATTCAAAAACTACATCATGGTGAGACCAATTTCTTTCTGTTTGATTTTTACCTGGACTTGTGAATTTTGGTCTCTTCATCAGAGCAGTTGTATCTTCTAGTTTTTGCCTTTTCTCCTATATCTTCATTATGTCTCTTCCCCTTTATGAGTATAATTTCAGACAGTAGTTGTACCCGTTACAGTACTTCTTACCCTGGCATGTACATGACTGCAATGCCTTTAAATAATAGATCTAGGTTTGAAAACAGGCATGCATATTTTGGGAATGTTCATCCTTCCTGTGTGTGAAGCACTATAGAGTTTGGTCCTGTTGGTACTAACGTTTTCTGTCCCTGAGGCATTCTATGGCACAAATTTATGACTTGTTCACCATCCAGTCACTGGATTTTGTGGGTAGGACTCTAAATTAATGAAAGATCAGTGACATAATACTGATTTCTTATAAGATGCATTGTTAATGGAAGTGCACATTCTATCCTGTGAGTCACATAAGAGACTGACTTGAAAGTTCATCATAATTTCATCAGCTCTGTCATTGTAGACTTTATCATTAACCTTAAGTACAACTCTTTGCTTTTGACCATTTGGAAAGAAAGTAATCCAGTAAAATGTACTTTATTATGCTTCACATAAGCAGTTAAGCTTTTGTTAATGCAAAGCCTAGAAATGCTCCCTCAAATCATGGCAAATTTTGTTCTAAAACAATTGCAGGGTTCCATCCATAACAAGGCACGGGTCTATATCATATATTCAAAGTATTACAACTTCGAATACCATATGCTCGAAGTTGTAATACTTTTACTTTTTTTTTGTTTGTTTTTAAAATATTCAAACACTTACTTGAAGTGTTTAAGCAGGGGAGCAAGCCCCCCCCCTGCACCCCCCCATGTGGGGGGCTGCACCCCGCTCATCCACCATTCTTTAAATATATCAACTCCGAGACTGCACTTCAATGTAGTACAGCATGGAAAGGGAAGATTTCCCTTTACCATGCTGTAATGCGATCTCGGAGTTGGTATATTTAAAGAGTGGGCATTTCTTCTCTAAAACCCTTTTTGAAATCCCGTCACTTAAAATGCTAATTTTATGTATTTGTAAAATACATTTACATTTAGAGTTGTGTTTTCTATATACACTCTCTATATAGATATTTCATATGTACATACATATATGCATATACCTTTTATATGCATAAACCTGCATAGATTTTTATAGGTTTTTAATAGTGATAATAGAATTGTAGGTTTATTACATTATGTGCTAGGTATTTTAACTATGATTAATAGTGAGTGTTAAAGTATTTTATCTGTTTTACATATATGTATCTACTTTTATATATATATATATATATATATATATATATATATATATATATATATTTTTTTATATGCTTTAATCGTCCTAAATTAGGGTTTGTGATGGGCCTAAACAAACGTGATTTTAAATGTCAGCTGATTATTAGTTAGACTATAAATGCTGGTTTTAATTTTTTTCATGTGTCTGATGAAGTGACGAGTTTAGTCGTGAAAGCGTTCACCACTATTTCATTTGTTGTTTTATCATTAAATGCTTGGTGTGTCAGCTTGGTGCAGTTTTTTATTCATTTGGCTTTTTCTGTTATGTGCACCTGCCTTGCTTTAAGCTGTTTTGTTTTTTGAGTTTGGTATATATAACATGTAGGGGGTGTGGGGGTACAGCCCCCCACATGAGGGGTACAGGGGGTCTTGCCCCTGCAAAAATGTAGATATATTTTTCAATCATTTGACATGATCTTCACCATATAAAGTTCTACTCGCCATTGAGTTGATCTTTTGAATGGGATATATATATATATATATATATATATATATATATATATATATATATATATACATATTTATAGGGAGTAGACAGATATATGGATATATCAGAGATTATTGGGTAATTTGTCAGAAGATAAGTTGCATTAAGGCACATAAAAGCTCTCTTTTACCAGCTGTAAGTTCACAAATGAGTTTAACAGTGAAAAATAATATGATAAAATTAGAATATCTGTTGAGCAGTGAGACAATTTTTTTGGACATTATTTCACTGGAAAATGTTTGGTACTGGACATTTCACAAAGAGGCTTATTAGCTTTTAACAACTCAAGTACGCTATTTTACAAAAAAAGAAAAAGAAAGGAAAGCATCCAGAGCAACTGCGACAAACTCAACTTTAATATTGTAAGTGCTTTCATCCGCAAAATGTTTGAACTTCATCAGAATAACAAATAGCTCACAAAGCCAGCTAAAATACCGTTAAAAAGTGTCACATGACTACTCCACAATTAAATCCACAACCTTTTTAAAGGTCCCCATCTTTGTAAAACATATACATATAATCAGCTAAACTAACAAAATACTATGAATCACATTGTTATAAAAATAAAAACAATTCTAACATAATCACCAATACTTGAATACATTGATTGCTATCCCATTAAATTGCAAACATAGATTTTAATTTTAAATATCTTGCTATAGAAATAGTGTTGCTATTTGACAAACAAGATTTGATAACAAAACACAGGGTGGCGCAGTGGTGCAGCAGTTAATATTGAACCTCACAGCAAGATGTTCTCCAATTTGATTCTTGACTGGGGTGCCCTCTGTGTGGAATCTGCATGTCCTCCCTGTGTTTGTGTGGGTTTCCTCTGGGTACTCTGTTTTTTTCCCACATTCCAAAGACATGCATGTGGAGCATTTCTCCCCAGATCTCCACTGAAAATAGACTCTGTCCTAGTTGGACTTTCCCAGTCAACAAAAGTTAAATAAATAAATAAATAAATAAGATTCAGATGAGAAAAATGTTTAAAGAGAGGCAGCAACTAGTGCCTCGCAATGTGTGATTGAGTGGGTGCAGATTTATGTAGATCTAAAGAAGATGAGAAAGAATAAAACTTAAGAAAAAGATGCAGGAGTTGTAACTATACATAAAACAACAACTTTAACAACTGCAGATGGAAGATGTAACAAAAGAAAGGAAACAAATGGGCAGATACTGTGATAGTAATGGTTGGGAATATCATTATAGACCACAAAGTAATAATTTTCATAAGCAGCATTTTTCAGTGGGAGAAAGTGGACAGGGATTCTATCAGCATAAGACAGATCCTAAGTAAAAAAGATGTGTTTTGTTAAAAAAAAAAAAAAAAAAAAATCATTATTTATTTCTTGCCCTTCAGATTGCCATCATGAAGTTTGGTTGGATGTCTCCATTTCTGGTTTTCAAAAGAATTTTGTGATTAATCTATCAGGGCCAGATGTCCATGAAATTTTCCTTGAACTATAATTATGATTATAATATAATTTTATTTCAATCAGCATTCTTAATTTGAGCAATATTCAGAAAGAAATCCCTTGTTTAGTAATGTAGTTTAACCGGTTTTGAAATGCATACTGTAATTTCTATAGATCTCAGTGGCACACCTTTAAAAAATATAGCTGATAAACATAAAAATTTTGCCTTATTACATGTACGACAGAAATATAATATGTGCATTTTTATTTTTTTATTTATTTCACATTTGTTAACCCGGTTAGTCCAACTGAATTTGCAAACAAACCCATTTTCAGTGAAGACCCAAGGGGAAAAGCCCCAGCAAACATAAGTAAAGTGTCAATATACAAATATTAAATAACAATCACAATACAAAATAATTGTAAAAAGAAATAATTAACTATTTGCATTGCATTGCATGCATGTGTATGAAAAAAAGTTTGGTACGTATGTGATTATGTTAATGTTAGCAATGAACTGAAAAACATAGTCAAGAAGTGTGTATGATTGGGATATTTTTCTGAGAAAACTAGTGAGAATTTAATAGTGAACCTAAGATATCAGTCAGGATTCATAAAGATTACCACAAAGCATACACTACGTATACAATTAATGCAACCTTTCTGAGTGAATAGACAGCACAAGCATTGTGATAATGATATTCTTGAATTCAGGAAGTGTACACAAAGCCTTTGTAAAATGCATAAAAAGATTTTATTTATTTAACATTTATTAACCAGGAAAATCCAATTTGGAACAAAGCCAATTTTCAGTGGAGGCCCAGGGAGAAACACTTCAGATGCATGATTTTGTAATGTGGGAGGAAACCAGAGCAAACCCACACAAACACAGAGGAGGACATGCAGACTCCACACAGAAGGCACTCCAGTTGAGAATTGAACCAGAGCACCTCTTGCTGTGAGGCAACAATGCTACCACTGCACCACTGTGCCATCCAAATTGTTTTTGTTTTTTTTTTTCTGCCAGTAGGCCTATTACTTCTGGATGAATTGGCTTCTTAGAAAATTTTCAAAATTTTTAAATTTATTGTTACCACATGTAAGCTACTATGAATTATTAAAAATTCATCTGACATAACATTAAGACTACAAGACCATGAGTGGCAAGAAAATTATTAGTTGGTCAGTATTCATGCTGAAAACCTATATACCAGTACTAAGCATAACAGTGGCATATACATAATTTTATATTTCTTTTAGAAATATACCATTTGATTGAATTTAGTTTAAAGATTTTTATTTTATTTATTTGTTTGATGTAGTGTGGTACAGGCAACAAAAAGGTACAATTATGGGTGCCTCATTTATACCTAATTATGTTAATTTATTCACAGGTCTTGTTGAAGATGTTTTTCTTTACATACATGATTATTTTAATAATAATTTGTGTTATTTTTATTATATTGATGATTGCATTTTTATTTGTAGAAGTGCATCCTACTGATTTTAATAGGCATTTCTGGTATTTTTAAAATACTCATTTTGGAATTCATTTTTTTCTAGAAATTTTAATAGTAGTAGAATTTCATTTTAGATATGGAGTTATAGCTGGAGGGTCACCAAGTCCAAAAAGCCTTTTCAGAAAAGATGCAGCAAAAGAAACTTTGTAAGACATTGTTTCCCTGAGCAATTGTTTTCCTTTGGGTAAAATTGCATGTGTGAATTTCAAGTAATATTGCTGACTTTTTTCTTAGATGGGGCTAAATATTTAATTTATTTCATAATAGGAGTTATACAATTAATTTGAAAATGCATATTGGGGCTCCTATTATAGAAAAAGGCAAGATTTATTAAAAAAATACATATGCTGAGACAAAGAAAATTAATGTTTAATTAACTAATAGAACATTTATTTTGCTCTGAGTATACATCTTTTTCAGAAATTTTACTTTCTCTGGTAAGATGATTGGGGTGTTTTGTCAGAAGATAGTGAGTGGCAGTATGGTACAGTAAAAGTGTTCTTTTCTTATTCTAGCGGTAGAAATGTTAGTGACATGGTATTTCACAGTGAATTTAGGAGACCTTTTTTAAATATTAGCAGCTTACCATATCCCAAGGAACATTCCTTGTGGGGAATGTAACAAATGTAAACATGTGACCAAAAAAGTAGATACAATTAATGGCAGTACATTTACTTATAAAAGTAATTGTACTGGTAATACATATGGGGAATTTATGGCATATTTTGTATCTGTGGTTTAATGAATATTGGACAAACAAAATTAAAGTTGTAAAAGAGAACATGTGGGGAACGGTAAAAGTGAAAATGCCTCAGCAAAATATATTATCAATAGACATATGTGGAGTTAAAGTAATTTAAAAGTTTGTGCTCTTGACCAAGTTAGGATGTGTATTAGAGATGATTTTATTGAAAATGTTAATGGAACTTATTTTAAAATGTTTTGCTTTGAGTCATTTAGGGCTAAATAATGAGCTTATAACCAAAACGAAAGGAACCCAAAAGTAACTAAAGCAGCCAGTACCCAAAAGGAAAAGACAACTGTGGTTTTGGATCAAATAAATATTGATAGACCATAATTACCACCTACAATCAGTATTTGTTGGAAGCAGAAGTCTTTTTGATTCCTGAAAATAATGAGCTTAATTGGAAATTACTGATTATGTAATTATTTAATTGATTGGTTTTAAAAGTAAGTGTGTGTGTGTAAAGGCTAGGACTGTGAAGATGAGGGTCAGAACTTTGAATGTTGTTAGTATGACTGGTATAGGGATGGAGCTAGCTGATGTGATGGACCGAAGGACGGTTGGTATATTGTGTGTGCAAGAGACCAGATGGAAGGGGAGCAAGGCTAGGTGGATCGGAGGCGGTTTCAAATTGTTTTATCATGGTGTGGATGGGAGGAGAAATGGCGTAGGCATTATCCTGAAGGAACAGTATGCTAAGAGTGTTTTGGAGGTGAAAAGAGTGTTGGATAGAGTGATGTTTATGAAGCTGGAAATTGATGGTGTAGTGATTAATGTTGTTAGTGCATATGCTCCACAAGTTGGGTGTGCGATGGATGAGAAAGAAAAATTTTGGAGTGAGTTGGATGAAGTGGTGATGACTGTAAACAAGGGTGAGAGACTGGTGATTGGAGCAGATTTCAATGGGCATGTTGGTGAAGGGAACAGAGGGGATGAGGAAGTGATGGGTAGGTATGGTGTTAAGCAAAGGAATGCAGAAGGTCAGATGGTAGTGGATTTTGCAAAAAGGATGGACATGGCTGTGATGAATACATATTTTAAGAAGAGGGAGGAGCATAGGGTGACATACAAGAGTGGAGGAAGATGCACACAGGTGGATTATATCTTATGTAGAAGGGCCAATCTGAAGGAGATTGGAGACTGTAAAGTGGTGGCAGGGGAAAGTCTAATTAGGCAGCACAGGATGGTGGTTTGTAGGATGACACTGGTGATCAAGAAGAGGAGGATGAGTGTCAGGGGAGCACCAAGGATCAAATGGTGGGAATTGAAAAAGGGTAATTGTGAGGTGATGTTCAGGGAAGAGTTAAGACAGGCACTGGGTGGCAGTGAAGAGTTACCGAATAGCTGGGTAACTACAGCAGAGCTGGTAAGAGAGATGGCTAGAAAGGTGCTTGGTGTGACATCTGGAAAGAGGAAGGAGGACAAGGAGACCTGATGGTGGAATGAAGAAGTACAGGAGAGTATACAGAGAAAGAGGTTGGTGAAGAAGAAGTGGGTTTGTCAAAGAGATGAAGAAAGTAGATGAGAGTATAAGGAGATGAGGTGCATGGCAAAGAGAGAAGTGGCGAAGGCTAAGGGTAAGGCATATGAAGAGTTGTATAAAAGGTTGGACACTAAGGAGGGAGAAAAGGACCTGTACCGATTGGCTAGACAGAGGGACTGAGCTAGTAAAGATGTGCAGCAGGTAAGGGTGATAAAGGATAATGAGGGAAACGTACTCACAAGTGAGGAGAGTGTGTTGAGCAGATGGAAAGAGTACTTTGAGGGGTTGACAAATGAAGAGAATGAGAGGGAGAGAAGGTTGGATGATGTGCGGATAGTGAATCATGAAGTGCAGTGGATTAGCAAGGAGGAAGTAAGGATAGCTATGAAGAGGATGAAGAACGGAAAGGCTGTTGATCCAGATGACATACATGTGGAAGCATGGAGGTGTTTAGGTGAAATGGCAGTGGAGTTTTTAACTAGATTGTTTAATGAAATCTTGGAAAATGAGAGGATGCCTGAGGAATGGAGAAAAAGTGTTTTGGTACCGATTTTTAAGAATAAGGATGATGTGCAGAACTGTAGTAACTACAGAGGGATTAAACTGATCAGTCACAGCATGAAGTTATGGGAAAGAGTAGTGGAAGCTAGGTTAAGAAGGGATGTGATGATTAGTGATCAGCAGTATGGTTTCATGCAAGGAAAGAGCACTACAGATGCGATGTTTGCTCTGAGAGTGTTGATGAAGAAGTACAGAGAAGGTCAGAAGGAGTTGCATTGTGTCTTTGTGGACTTAGAGAAAGCATATGACAGGGCGCCTACAGAGGAAGTCGGGAGTGTCAGAGAAGTATGTAAGAGTGGTACAGGATATGTACAAGGGTAGTGTGTCAGCAGTGAGGTCTGCGGTGGGAGTGACGGATGTGTTTAAGGTGGAGGTGGGATTACATCAAGGATCAGCTCTGAGCCCTTTCTTATTTGCAGTGGTGGTGGACAGGTTGACAGACGAGATCAGACAGGAGTCCCCATGGACTATGATGTT
Source organism: Protopterus annectens (assembly GCF_019279795.1). Taxonomy (NCBI): domain Eukaryota; kingdom Metazoa; phylum Chordata; order Ceratodontiformes; family Protopteridae; genus Protopterus; species Protopterus annectens. The sequence goes on from NC_056726.1 coordinate 1,693,843,090, forward strand.
TGCAGATGACATTGTGATCTGTAGTGAGAGTAGGGAACAGATGGATGAGACCCTGGAGAAGTGGAGATATGCTTTAGAGAAAAGAGGAATGAAGGTCAGCAGGACTAAGACAGAATATATGTGTGTGAATAAGAGGGAGGATAGAGGAATGGTGAGGATGCAGGGAGTAAAGGTGGTGAAGGTGAATGATTTTAAGTACTTGGGATCAACAGTTCAGAGTAATGGTGAGTGTGGAAGAGAGGTGAAGAAGAGAGTACAGGCAGGATGGAGTGGGTGGAGAAGAGTGTCAGGAGTGATTTGTGACAGACGAGTAAGAGTGAAAGGGAAGGTCTACAAGAGTGTAGTGAGACCAGCTATGTTATACCTCCTTACCTTGTATGAAAACCAGTTTTTTACGGGATTTCAGGTCCCAAAAGGCCATACTATCACCCCAGCTGTAAATCCTTCCACCTTCAACCATACTTACAGTACCAGATCCTATCCAACATCTTGTTCAGTCTATCAACATCTCAACCCCAGGCACATTAGCTCTAGATCCAAACACTACCACAAACTAATAAACAAATTCCTGAAGTTCATCACCAAGGATAGACTCAACCTAATACTTGAACCCAGCAGCAAATTATGAGACTCCACAAGTTGTTTTTAGCGCTTTCATTCACTTTAATCTTCTGTGAACTTCCTCAGAAACAACTTCACCATCCATACACCTGTGAATGAAAGCGCTAAAAACAACTTGTGGAGTCTCATAATTTGCTGCTGGGTTCAAGCTGACTTCGTTTTTCCAGAGTTACTTGGTTGCAGTGTCTTTCTGTTCTTTCAACCTAATACTTAGTGGTGATATTCACCCCAACCCTGGCCCACTCACTTCAGATACACATACCCCCTCTACTTGTAATCTAAGCTACAAACCTACAATTAATTGGCCAACTAACTCTCTCCTAGTCTGTCATCTCAATATTAGAAGCATTAATAACAAGGTACATGAATTGCATGCACTTCTGGATGTCCACTCCCCTGAGATTCTCTGTTTATCTGAAACCTGGTTAAAACCTAACACTAAAGACAATGAAGTGTTACCACCTGGGTACAACATACACAGGCTGGATCGTGCTTCGAGGAAGGGGTGTGGGGTAGCTGTACTCTATAAATCTGAGTTGAATGTCACCATAGATGTAATACAACCTCCTCAGATTAATAACTCTGAGATTCTTGCCACCAAATTGCAACTTAATAAAAATAAATGCATTAAAATCATCTGTATGTACATTCCCCCAGATAACAATATATCTACATTTGAAGATATCCTGCACTGGTTATCATGTCACTACCCCCAAGAAACCCTACTACTTGGAGACTTTAACATAGACTGGGGCACCTGTTCCTTAGAATCCCCAACCACCCATATTAACCTGCATGCATTTACACAAATCATATCCACCCCTACCAGGATAGGTAAACCCAACCAAAAAGAAAGTATACTTGACTGGGTACTCATAAATAGTCACCCCCAACTGTACACCTCTGGTACCCTCCTTAATGGCCTAAGTGATCACCTTCTCACATATGTAATTAAGCACAAAACCATTAATTCCCAACAACCCTTACTCAGAAAGGTTAGAAACAATAAAAACTTTGACCCTGCCAAATTCCAACAAGAACTAAACTCATGTAATTGGTCTATTCTAAAACACCACCCCTTAGAGGAAGCAGTAGCATACTTTAACAACAAATTCCTTGAGATCCTTGATTTGCATGCACCTGTTCGTTCAAAGAGAACCAAGGCAAAAACTGCACCATGGCTTTCTATAGAGTCTAAACTCAAAATTACCCTTAGAAACAAAGCATGGGCTTTATGGCATTCTTCTAAAGACCCTCAAGATCACATTAAATACAGGCAATCCAGGAACGAAACCAAAAATCAATTTTACAAGACAAAAAACAATACTACTGTAATTTACAGACAGTAAATCAAAATAACCCTCAGAAGTTTTGGGCAGGTTTAAATAATCTACTACATCCTGGACAAACTTCAACCCCAATCCCTGCTGCTACTATTGATAAAACCCCTGAAGATGTTTCTGATAGTTTTAACCAATTCTTTACTGAGACAATTCAAGCCCTACCTAGCCAAGTACCTCCTAGCTCCCCTGGTCCTGAAAGTAGCACCCCTAGAAACCTACTTGCGTTCAGCTTCCAACCAGTCGCCACTTCACTTATCTGTACCTTGATCAAAAATTTAAAATCCACTACACTTTCTGCTGATCAACTCCCTGCCGAGTACCTACAAAAATCAGCTGATGCTATTGCTTACCCCGTCTCAATACTAATCAATCGAACCATAGTAGAAGCTAAAATTCCCAACATCTGGAAAATATCCTATGTAATCCCACTTCACAAAGGAGGCAGCTCTACTGAATTCCCCAATTATAGGCCAATAGCTATACTCTCTCCACTTGCAAAGATTATGGAAAAATGTATTCATAGACAATTCATGCACCACCTAATCCAAAATTGCCTTATGGCAGACACTCAGCATGGCTTCCGTCCTCATCACAGCACTACTTCAGCCCTCCTAGCCTTTACTAACACCATAAACCATAATCGCAACAATAATTATATATCCTCAGCCCTCTTTTTGGATCTTTCCAAGGCATTCAATATGGTTGATCACCAACATTTAATCCACACCCTGCAAACATTCTGTCTAGATACTGGAGCCCTCCAATCATTTCAATCCTACCTGAATGGTCGACAGCAGGCTGTCCTCTGGCAGAACAAACTCTCTAACCTTCTACCTAACACCCACGGAGTACCACAAGGCTCTATACTAGGGCCCTTGCTGTTCTCCATCTTCATTAATGACCTTTATACTGTCATCCCAAAAGTCAGCTGTATCCAATATGCTGATGACTCCACTCTGATCTGCTCAGCCACATCTCCAGTAGAGTTATGGTCAGCTACCCAGACCACCTTTAATACAATAGAAAACTGGCTTTCCGAAAATCGTCTGATCCTAAATCCCAAAAAATCTAAAATGCTGTTATTTTCACCAACACGTAGGACTACAGCTTTCACCTTTACCATAAAATCAAATGATGGCACAATTATCTCCCCTGACCCATCTACAAAACTATTAGGTGTCATCATAGGCAATAATCTCAAATTTGACCTACATGTTAACCAAACTATCAAAACCATCAATAAAAAACTAGGGTCACTTTACAGAATAAAAGCCTTCCTAACTCCTCCAGCTAAAATTGCCATAGCTCGTTCTCACCTTCTTTCAACCCTTCTGTATGCATCCCCTCTACTCTCGAATTTGAACAAGACTGTCCTTAACAAACTCTCAATTTGCTACAACCACATTGCCAGGTTTGCCACTGGGCTGCCTTTTAGGACACATCATTGCATCAATCTAAATCAGCTTGGTTGGCTTGAACTACCTAGCCTAATCCAGTATAACCAACTGATTATGGCCAATAAAATCCTCTATAATCCGGACAATACTCCTGCATTTAAAAATATTATCACCCCCTATAACAATCCTAGACCGCTTCGATCCTCTAACAAACTACTAATTCAGACTAGCAAAATTAATAAAACAGAGCCGGTGATTCCCTATTTGCAAACTCTGTAAGTAGATCCTGGAACTCACTTCCAGCTGATATTACCTTACTTTCCACCTTAGGTTAATTTAAAACTAGACTCAAACAACATTTGTCACTTAACTGGCTATGTCAATGTATCAAGCCTAGCTAACTCGAATGTGTAAAAATCTGTTAACCAGTTTACTGTGTAATTTAATTTAATCCTGACGTGCTCAGGACTAACTTTAACCTGTGGAACTTGTTTAACTTGCTTACTTATGTAATCTCTGTAAATAATCTGTTTGTAATATGTAATGCTGGTATTATGTAATGCTATATCTGCTTACCCTTGGAGCTTTTCTCACCGGGCCTCTGCTGAAAATGGACATGCATCCAGTCGGACTATCCCGATCAACAAATGTAAAATAAAATAAAAATAAATAAAATATGGGTTGGAGACAGTGGCATTGACAAAAAGGCAGGAGTCAGAGCTTGATGTGGCAGAGCTGAAGATGTTAAGATTTGCACTGGATGTGATGAGGATGGACAGGATTAGGAATAAGTATATTAGAGGGTCAGCCCAGATTTGGAAGGTTTGGAGACAAAGCCAGAGAAGCAAGATTATGTTGGTTTGGACATGTGCTGAGGAGGGATGCAGAGTATATTGGGAAAAAAATGCTAAGGATGGACCTGCCAGGTAACAGGAAAAGAGGAAGGCCTAAGGCAAGGTTTATGGATGTGGTGAGAGAGGACATGCAGGTGGTTGGTGTGACAGAGCAAGATGCAGAGGACAGGAAGAAATGGAAACAGTTGATCTGCTGTGGTGTCCCCTAACGGGAGCAGCCGAAATAAGAAGAAAAAGTGTGCATGTGTGTGTGTGTGTGTGTGTGTGTGTGTGTGTGTGTATATCATAGATATATGTATATATATATATATATATATATATATATATATATATATATATATATATATATTCAGACAGATATCTACATATCTATCTATATGTAGATATAGATAAAGATATAGATATGTATGTACCCTCCAAGGAGGGTTGGGCCTTGGGCTAACAACGCAATCCTGTAAAACCCATAACTGCTATGGAAACAAAGAATGCTAAAGGGCACTCATTGCCCAGTGTGCTGCATTGCATGGGAACAAGTCCAATATCTAGGATATATATATATATATATATATATATATATAGAGAGAGAGAGAGAGAGAGAAAGAGATATACATTCTATGTTTTAAATATTTTGTTAAGAGTCCTTGAATGCACATTATGCCAAAATGATAGACATTATTAAAACACTTCCATAGTTGTTTGTGGTTTATTTCTACACACACACACACACACACAAACACACACACACACACACACACACACACACACACACACACACACACACACACACACACATACACACATATTATCCAGGTAAGCCCACTGGGCAGCACTGTCCTTTTTCGGGGTCATCTGGGACCACTGCCCAATTATCTGACTTGCTCAGAATCACATCAGGCAAATGGAGGTAGAAGAACATCCTGGCTCTTGGTTACAGGAAGGTCCTCATTATGGTCTCATGGTTTGATTCATTGTACAAGACTGAAACTGTCTTTTAAAATTTGGAAGAAACTTACTGGTCTCAAGCAATTGGAATGGGAAGTTCCATTCACTGAGTCAAGGCTATTCTTACACATAATAATAGTGTCAAGATGGCTATCCTAAACACGTTCAAGGTGTAACTGATCAAGTGTCTGTAGCACACAGAAAAAAAAGACCAACTGCATAATGCTGAATGCAGTTTTCCTTAAGAAATCATTGCTGGTACAGTTTCTAAGTGTGCAGTTCAAGTTAATGCAACAATGGAGTTGCTATATGTAATTTCAGGGATGTGGGAGCCTTGTTCTCTACATTGGGGGATGTGGGGGATGCAAGGGGCTTGCCCCACTGCAAAACAAAAAAATTCAAAATTGAATTTTTGCCCTCCTGAGTTTTGAACATTTTTTAGATCTTTTGACCCATCAGCCTTAAGAAGTAAGCAATTCATAATAGTACTTGCCAAGACTGGGTGATAATTGGCTTTAGTGCTTGCAAGACAGTTTATAGCAACTAATAATGACAATAGACTGCTTCCCTTTCCGAAATCTTGCTGCTTCATAGCAAATGAGCTTAGGCAGTACTTTGACCAACCTTTCTGTTAAAGCTATGTGCAGCATTTTAGTGTTGATTTGGAAGATTCAGTGTTCATTTTTTGGGTCATCATTGTCATACTCTGGTTTGGGTAAAAAAATAAACTTGACCACCACCTCCCTGGAAGAAGAAGGAAAAGACTTTGAAACAAATACCTGTTTTATAAGGCATGGTTTGAAACAAATACTGTTTTAGAAGGCATGGCACTAAAGGTCTAGCTAGTTTGTATAATTTATTATTGCCTCTGCCCAGCGATTCCTTCTGCTTCAGTATTAGCAGCTGTCAGTTTATGCCACACTTGGAGTGCTACAGTGTTTCAATTCTAACTGCAAACACACTTCTGGCATTTATTTCTAAATGCTGGTAATGTGGTGAAGACTGACTGATATCTGCTGATCCAGCCATTAACCCTTTGCACCAGTGCTAGTAGCCCCCAACACCACTCCCTAGCTATGTTTCTGGCCTGTTCTATCTGTTCCTGAAACCAGTAAAACTTTGCCTGTATGACAGACTTTTGATCTCTGCCAGAACTTTGACAGATGTAAGATGTGGAGTAGAGCAAGCTGGGAGACTATTCATAAACAACTTTATCCCATCTTTATTTTTGCATCACATTTCTCTACCCAGCATGTTTGTTAGACGCATGCAGGTTATTGAGACAACTTCCTTTTAACACTAATATTTTGCAGTTGCACCACTTATGATAGCATGTTCTTCAGTGTAAAAGGTTAGATATTCTTGGGCCAGTTTTGCTTTGCTCATTTTACTTATAAAGGTTTTTGTCCACGTGACTGAGCCTCCACAGAAGCTAACCTAACATAATACTGCAGGTAGGTGACAACAAACTGGCTGAATTATCTAATGGCCCCACCTTTCTACCTGAAACTCATTGATTTTGGTTTTCATGCTAAGGGGAGCCTTGAGCCATGTTACTATATTGTTAAATTTGGCAGAACCCTGCTTTTCAATCTATGTTTAGCTCATATAGTCTTAATCAGTTGCACTGCCAATAGTTACTATGTTGTCTGTTTTCTTTGTGATGGTTGCAACTAATTGTGCTGAAGGTGTCAACTGGCCATTGTGCTGCGTGATTTTGTACTGGAGAGATTTTATCGAAAGCTGCAGACACTTTTTCTTAAGATGATACTCAGCATGTGCCTGTATGACAACACAAATATATTCTGTAAGTGATTTAATTATCTCTAACTCATAAGTGCAAGGGTAGCCTGTAACTGAAGTGTCTGCCATGTTATCCACCTTATGGCAAGCAGTTTGCACTAGCTTGTCTTACAAACAGTCTAGTCTTACCTTACAGAGTATAAAGGTGCTTTCTTCAGGATGCAAAATCATATTGATTAATGTGTAGCTAGATCCTTGGGCCAGTGAAAATACTGATAAGCCACTAACCTCACAAAGGATAATTTATCATAAACAGGTGTTTGTAGTGACATTAACAGCCAACACAATATATCTTATTGAAGTGCCAGTCCCAAAAAATGTGTTATTTATATTTCATTACACTTTCCTAGCTTCCTAAATTCCATGAGGTTTCTGTTTATTTATTTAACACATCTGTAGTTTTTTTCCCCAATTTTACTTTGATTGACATGTGATTAGATTAAAATAAGAAACCCGTCTGGGATGTCAGCATTTATGTACCCATATGCATATGTCAGTAAGAGATTCATTTTTTGCATAACTATAGAGGAGGGGTACAGATTAAGTAAATGTCTGCATTATGTGTCCTTCTGTAGAATACAGTAAGAATAATTATTTAAGTTTAGGATAGAGGAGAAACTATAGCATATCAGGTCAAAAATATTTTCATTAGCATTTGTTATAACTGTGAAGCCTGTGCACTGGCTCAGTAATCAAGGAGCCCCAATCCTCACCACTTACAACAGTGAGGGGCGTCCACATTGGGAGGATAACAAGTACACACACAGTAAAGTAAAGTTTCCATTAAAATTACACAGAGATCACAGTCAGTCTGGGGATCCCTTTCTCTCCAGATCCCCAGTAAGACTCCCCACTGGCACAGTTATAGGGTTCAGATTTCAGCCAGGTAGTCAAGACAAAACTTCCAGTACCCTCTCTGTCCACCAAGTAGCTGACACACACACACACACACACACACACACACACACACACACACACACACACACACACACACACACACACACACACAGACACACACACACACACACCCAGACACACACACATACACCTTGAGATCTGATTTATCTACAAACACACAGACACTCCTGGGGAAGGCTGGCACAGGTTCTCCAGCTATGCCCTCCTTCTGCCCAGACTATACGGTAGTACCACCTGTCATCAGATACTCTTATCAGCTACTCTAAAGGCTCTTACCAGAAAATGTCATATTCTACTGTGCAATGTTATTACTATCCAATTGGTAAGTGTGACTGAGACTTGAAGGCTATTTATGAGTGGCTTATACAGTATCACCAAATGCATGCAAGTACTCTAAGAGTTTAAAATATCTCTACACAAAACAGCCACAGTTAAAATGCTTAAATTTATTTAATAATAAATAATAAAAATGCAAAAAAAATACTCATTAATTCAATACAATGACATTGAATAGTTCAGAAATCAAAGGAAATACTTTAAAACAACATTGTAGGACAGTCTGACATATAGAAAACAACTGCACTAAATTTGCTATTTGTATCTATCTCTAAGAAAAATACTAAGATCTAAGATCCTTCTTACAGAGCAAGGCACAGTGCTGGTGCATTGTTGTCAGATTCAGAACAAAATACAAAATGCTCTCTCTCAGAGAGATAGTCTTAAATTGATAATACACATTACTGCCGAGTCATTTCAGATTACATCATTCTTAAATTGATAATACACATTACTGCCGAGTCATTTCAGATTACATCATTCTTGACACTTCTGCTTAAGTTTCCCAGGCTCAAAGAAATTAAAATGTAACATTTCTTTGTAATCTGCATCTGCCCGGAAGCCACAGCAATAACAGACACTTTATATGTGAAACCTAGCAATTATGTCTTAGGACAATAGAAAGAATTTCCAGCTGCAGAGATCCTGTCTCCAAGCTTGAGGTCACACACAGTTGTAAAATTCTTTACTTATCAGCTTTCTTCCAGAAGGGTACACTATGGTTACATTTTTGAAGCTCAACACATAACACAGTTTTCTTTACATTTGTGAAACAAGCCTGTTGATCATATTAATATTTACAATGACATAGAATTATTTACAAAATTCTATCTAGCTAGACTGGCAGCCTTCACAATAAATATGGTAAACTCTGCAAGACAATATCTTCAATTTTTTAGGGGATTTCACACTTGCTGGCAACTCATGAATGGCCATTTTAAGCCTTAATGAGGCTAAACATGCATTTTGACATTACAAGTGCTACAAAGATGAAGAAACTGGAAACTATGATGACTCCACTTCCCCACTTGACCTGAGCTTTGATAACATACAAGATCATCTTTTACCTGTAGTTGCAAACATTGGCAGGCCTATGATCTTGCAAATGTGTTATGACATTAACAGATTTATCACAGCAGGGTGTTGTCAATCTCACCTTGTGGAAGCTTTTAAGTTGGATGGCAACAATGGCACCCAATGAGTTAATGAATGCAATATTTGGGTTCCAATGTTTTTCATGATATTTTCCCTTAATCTAACAAGTAATGACACTTATATAATTTGTACTATGAGGTGTACTATGTGTACTGAGAGACAGCCTTACAAGACTATCTGCAAATATATAGAGCTGAGTATATTTTTCTATATTATTTTGTATTATAGAGCTAAATTGTTGCTTAGATATCTGTTGTCTTACTGTTCTGCAAATATAGAGAGATCAGTATATATTTTTTGGTTTTATAATTTGCACTGTGATTCCTCACATCTCTGTTGAAACTGTCTTCCCCACCCCCCTCATTTTCTGCCTTGTCTTCAGCTGATATAACTGTTTTTTTATAGCTTGTGTGTTGCTTAACTCAAGGTTCCCTTAATCTGACCTGTTAATAATAGCCTGCATTTAAATTGGAACCTGTGTACTGAGAAACAGCCTTACAAGACTATCTGCAAATATATAGGGCTGAGTATATTTTTCTGTATTATTCTGTATTATAGAACTAAATTGTTGCTTAGGTATCTGTTGTCTTACTGTTCTGCAAATATACAGAGATCAGTATATATTTTTTTGGTTTTATAATTTGCACTGTGATTCCTCACATCTCTGTTGAAACTGTCTTCCCCAAATTTGGTGGCTTTTGCAGTGCCCGCCCCACTGTAGATTTGATCTAGGACACTCCCCCAGTCCCATCTCTTTACCGCATTCTACCTAATAAACCTTTTCTGCACTTGCTTTTAGTCCTTTTTAATTTAATTACATTTTTTCAAACTGTGTGTGGACTAATATTGCTGCATACTCAAGTGTGCCAGCTTGCACTGCATGTGAATTGTTTTTACTACTGTTTTTGCTATATTTCTGAAAAAAAAAATTGTAAGCCTGTTTCCTACCTTTCCTGTAATTAGTGTCGCAGATACAGATTTGCTGTATCCAGGACTGTTTGTAAGCTTCTGAGCCCCCAAGCCTTTCTGTGTTGCAGAGAAGCCTTCTAGCTTATCAGTGGGAGTGGTAAGCATTAGGTAACCTGTCTACCACATAAGGAGTGGTTCTGGCCCAGAATTTGTAGTTATTGGCCATTTGGGTGGTCTTCCCTCTCTCTCAACTTTCTGATTTGAAGGCCTACATTTGCACTTGTTTCTGTCCTGTAACTCCTGGGCCCATCTCATTTGCTCATTCAAAAAAAAAAAAAAAATGTATCTGTTTTTACTGTATTTGTGTTTCTTCCTACTTTATTTTGCTTTTGCATCATCTTAAAAGTACTCAGTTGTATTTATTACTGCTTGGTGTAACTCATTCTAAGCCTTTTAGTTTAAGCACTTGGGCTTCAGACCAGTTGTTTTACATTAAGAAGGTTTGTGGTCTGCACTGCAGTGGCAGAACAGGTAGTTTACATCTTTCTAAGTTGGGAACTGCTGATTGAGGGCTCAGTGTCTGTTATTCTAAAAGTGTATTAATTCTGGTTTAAGCACTTGGGCTTCAGGCCAGTTATTTTACATTAAGAGGGTTTGTGGTCTGCAGTTTTGTGGGAGGAGAGACTGGACTCTGCCCTTCTGAGCTTGGAATTTCTGGTTAAAGGCTTATAGTGCCTGCATATTTGAACTGCTTCTTACTGAAATTGGTACACCTTGTTTGCTGTAGCATAGACTAGATCCAGGCCTGCTGAATCTAGCTTTGTTTGTATAACTTGAGCACTAATCCAGGCATTCTTTAAAGTATTCAGTTGTATTTATTACCTCTTGGTAGTAACTTGATTTAAGTGTAGCTATCATTCTAAGTCTTTTGGATTAAGCACTTGGGCTTCAGACCAGTTGTTTTACATTAAGAAGGTTTGTGGTCTGCACTGTAGTGGCAGAACAGGTAGCTTACATCCTTCTAAATTGGGAACTGCTGATTGAGGGCTCAGTGTCTGTTATTCTAAAAGTGTATTAGTTGTGGTTTAAAAATTTGGGCTTCAGGCCAGTTATTTTACATTAAGAAGGTTCGTGGTCTGCACTCTTGTGGGAGGAGAGGCTGGACTCTGCCCTTCTGAGTTGTGAATTTCTGGTTAAAGGCTTATAGTGCCTGCATATTTGAACTGTTTCTTACTGAAATTGGTACACCTTGTTTGCTGTAGCATAGACTAGATCCAGGCCTGCTGAATCTAGCTTTGTTTGTATGCTTGTTATTTGTTTGCTTGTTATTTCCCTGAAATGCTAATTCCACCTAAAATGCGGCTTTTCATTGCTTCTGTGGATCCCTAGTGATATCTGCATTGCTTACTGTACTTATTTCCTTGTTTCACTTGAAAGAAAGTTACTGTTTGTCGTTTTTGGATTTAAGTTACCTGTAACACATTGCATTTAAATTACCTGGCACTTGCTCACTAAAGCAATTATATAAGTCAGCACTAATAAATTAAAAGCACTACACCCTCACGAACTCCCCTTGAGTACCATGTTCCCCATTGGCCCTTTTTTCAATTATAAAGGAATTCCCAATACTACTCTAGCATGTCCAAAGGTCAGTTGTCAATCTCCTCTCTGGTCCGGCTGGTAAATCTGGGAATCTTGAGGCAATGTTACAACTGCCTCATGTACACAGACAACCCTCTCCTCCTCCCAACAAATTCCAACACATGTGAGAGATGCAACCATATAGCCAAACTGGAGGCTAAGCTCTCTCAACTCAGTACTGGCGTAACCAGTCAGGAGGAGAAGGAAACCACACTCACTACAATTCCAGTCTCACTTAGACCTACCACGATAGCAAACCAAACACATAAACACACAGAAACATACTTGGAGGCTCTAAATAAAAATCTGCCTAAGCAGCAGAGACCTCCAAAGCAGACACCCAAGCAACCGCTACCCCAAAACAAAACATGTGCAACACATAGCTCACAAAGCCAGTGTGCCAAACAGTCACAGCCCTTAAGGCTAAACAACACACCTGATACACTTGTAATAGGTGACTCTATCATCAGGCACACTGACGTCCCGCTTACCAGGCTGAACAAGGAGAAGGTCACGGTGAGCTGCCTGTCGGGCGCTAGGATCTGCCACATAATACAAGCACTCAGGTCACTCCAAGGCAAGTACAAATATGACTCAGTCATTGTCCATGCTGTTATGAATGACCTGAGATGTACCTCCCTGGACTACATGAAAAGAGACATAGAGGAGCTCTCTGAGCATGTAGCCCAGGCCGGTATGACCCTGACCTTGAGTAGCATCTTACCCTCACCAAGAATGATGCCAAAATATGAAGACAAGATGATCAATTTCAACAATTGGCTTAAGTATTGGTGTCATTCAAAGGGGATCCAATGCCTGTCAGCCTGGGATGATATGCTCGACAAGCCACAATGCTTTGTTAGGGAAGGCTTGCACCTGTCACCCCTGGGCTTTTGGATATTGGCAAAGGCTCTTGCTACCCCATAGTGCCTTTTTTAGGCAAGGCTCAAAAGACAAACCCACACCTCCAGGTTGGTGGCACAGCACGAAGCATCAGTGACTATCCATGTGCAACTAACAGTGGGTAAAACTGCCTTCCAGTTTATAGCCTGCTACAGACCACCCTCCCAAACCCAGGAACACCACTCGGCCTTCCTGAGAACACTGGAAAATATGAAGGTCTCTCCAAACACCATTATATTGGGCGACTTCAACTACCCAAACATAGACTGGGAGCATTACTCTAGCTCCAACACCCTAGCCCAAAGGTTCCTAGAATTTATAAACTCAAATGCTATGGAACAACTTATTACCACTCCGACAAGAGGGGAAAACATACTGGACCTGATCATCACCAACATGGGGACTCTATGCTCCAGACCAGAAGTGTATCCCTCACTGGTAAGATCAGACCATAAACTAATCTCACTGGATATTCACATCCCGACCCCACCCCCTGCCCAGAAAACCACAGTGAAAAACTTCTCTAAAGCAAATTTCACACTCCTCAAAACCGAGGTGTAATCCTTCAAAGGCCCTGGGCCTGTGGAAAATATGGCCCAGACTGCAGAATCCTTTATAAACGCATTCTGTGAATACCTTCAGGAATGCATGGATCATGCAATCCCAAATAAAACCAAGACCCAATCCTCCAAAGGCAGACGTCCTGTCTGGTGGACCCAAGCCATAAACAAACTATACAATAGAAGGAGGAAGCTACTACATGATAGAGCAAAATCCCAAAAAGGGAAGGCATCTCTGATCAGTATTAGCAAAAAATTACAGGCACTCATAAAATTGTCTAAGGCCAGCTTCGAGAGAAAAACAGCACAGGACACTAAGGATAATCACAAGGCTTTCTTTAGTTATGTTAGGAACCTGGGTGGGAATTCCCAGATATGCTCAGAATTAGTCCAAAATGACAAAAAATACACCAAACCCACAGACATTGCCAACATCCTAGCTGACAGGTTCAGCGCAAACTCCCCCCCCCTCCCCACCAAAAGGGCAAATATCTATCCCAGCAGAGTGCTGCCCCCCTGACATGCTCAGGTAAGAGCCGCCCTCTCCAAAGCAAAAAACACAGCATCAATGGGACCAGACGGTGTCCCGAGCTGTGTCCTACATGAACTCCAAGAAGAGCTAAACCCAAACATAAAACTACTGTTCAATGTCAGCCTTACTGTAGGATATGTACCCAAAGAGTGGCGTACAGCAACAGTGGTCCCTCTCCACAAAGGTGGTGCCTCAACGGATCCTGGAAACTATTGCCCCATAAGCCTGACTAGCTTGGTCTGCAAAGCTATGGAAAGGATCATCATGGACCTCATAAATTAAGATATTGGGGACCTACAGACACTGGATCCTACCCAGTTCGGCTTTGTTAAGGGCAGATCCAGCCTCCTAAACCTGGTTGATTTCTTTGAAACAGTCACCAAGGCCATTGACGAGGGGAAGGTGGTCCACACAGCCTACCTGTACCTCACAAAAGCCTTCAATACAATACCCCACTTGGGCATTATAGATAAGCTCACCAGCTTAAATATAAACCCCTATGTCACTAGATGGGTTGCAAACTGGCTCAAGGACAGAACCCACATGGTTATAATTGCTGGAGCCATGTCAGACTCCAAACCAGTTACAAGTAGCATCCCACAAGGCTCTGTCCTGGGACCACTCTTGTTCGGTATATATTTCTTGGAGGTCCAGGCCAACACAGAAGGACTGTGGCTGACCAAGTTCGCAGATGACTGCAAACTGGGCGCCATAATCGACTCTCCAGCCGACACAAGCATCCTCCAAAAGGGCCTCATAGAAACAGACAACTGGTGCCAGAGCCATGGCCTCAAGCTAAATGCCAAAAAGTGTATAGTCATCCCCTTTGGCAAAAACAAAGTGCCCACAAATTACCACATAGGTGGTAATCCATTAAGTATAGAAGAAGTAATTAGGGACCTGGGGACCCAAGTTGATAGCAGTCTCTCATTTGACAACCATGTGACCAAAGTGGTTAGAAAACCATTTTTTATAGCCCACCTAATCATGAAGGGATTGACATCTAGATCAGGGGAGGTCATCGTGCCTCTTTACTCATCTCTCATCAGGCCCATAATTGAGTACAATGCCCCTTTTGGGATGTACCTTACCAGACACCTGCAGCAACTGGAAAGACCCCAAAAGTACCTCACAAAGAGGATCAAAGGGCTCAAACAGATGCCATATGCTGCCTGGTTAAAGAAACTCCAGCTCTACTCAGTGGCATACCGCCTGCTCAGAAGCGATCTGTGCCTGATGTATAAAGCCATGTCCAACCCGGAATTAATGGACATGCTGCACCTCAGAAAATCCAAATCCCATCGAGCTATGCACTCGAGGGACTTGAACCTCAGCACTGAAATAAATAGGACATGCTGGAGGGACAGATTCATAACCCAGAGGCTCCCTTCACTCTGGAATAAAATCCCAGTCCAGGTTAGGCAGAGTCCCTCATTGACTCTCTTCAAGAGGAATCTTGATGAGTGGATGGGAGATTGTAGGTTTACCCCGGGTATCACTTCTGTGTCACTGTTAGACAGAGGCACAGTATACTAACCTTGAAAAGGGACATAGCAAAATTAATTTAAAATGGGTGGCAAAAGCCAAACACACTCTGGCTAGGCTTATAAATGCCCTAGGGCCGATAGCCTAGTATGAACCTATGAACCTAAGTCCATTCTAATTTTCCAGTATTATTTCCTTGGGAATGGAAAAAGGATAGTCTGGGAGACTATAGGTCAGGAGATTTTCTATAGCAAACTTCAAGATAATGGCCTAGTAATCAGACTGCAATACCACATCCTTAATGTTGAAATGGTAAAATTATTCTGCCATACATTTGTTGAAGCCTTTCTGTTTTATTTTTTCATTTTTCAGGCAATGAATTCTTGAATCCTTAGCACAAGTGGTCCCCTAGCTTTCTTAAGAATTGAAACCATTATTCTCTGTTTATAGATCTTTCTTCCAGCTCTAAATAATATTGTGATCTACAGCTGTGGAGAAGAAATGTTCTTTTACTAAAGTGAGGGAGATGTATAAGGTTGTCTTTACCACTAATGTCTCCTGGAGTAGCAAAATCTCAATGGATTAATTCCTCCAGTTTCTCTTAAATGTCTTCTTATCCCATTAGCAGCACTGACCTTTACTGCAATCATTATAAAGGAGATAACTGACTCATTGCTGGATAAATGATACATGGATGAACACCTGCATATATCTTGTTGTCAGCATACAGTTATTTGCTCTACACTTTTCAACACAATGATTACTTTCTTTGCATTTTCTCTTGTTTTCAGCATAAGCTTTCAGCTCTTGATCTAAATATTGTTTCTTCTTCCTTAACATTTTGTGCTGTGAACGTTCTTTTTATTCTCTCTCATGTCTTTCAACATTCTTATCAATCCTGTCCAAGCAATGATGTTTGATATTATATCCCAAGTGTTCATCACAGTCTGAAAAATAGCTGGAACAACTGCTGAAGCCATAAAGGTGCAATAAAAGTCAAAGAAACTGGAAACTGATGATAAAGTAAGTATTACACAGATATTAGAAAATAATGAACAGATACATACCCAGTGAAAATACTTCCATGCAAGGATATTAAATAACCATTTGTTTACCATGGACATATTAATAATTTGAGAACAAGAAGATATTCTGTAGAAAGGAAATAGTATGCCCTTGTTCCTGCTGACCAAACCCCCTAGTGTATATGTGAGATACGCTCATTCATACATAGCAAAGGTAGATTCAAAAGGAAAATTATTTCTGTTGGAGGATGAGCAAACGACAGCAACAACTTTTCTGAAGTGTAATTTCTAGATTTCACCCTGCAGGTGTGGATATGATTTACTAATGATTACTAGTCAGGCAAATGAGTGCTTCTTACATGCACACACACACATGGGATTTGCATGTATGTAAAATGCAGATGGAAAGAAGTGTTCCCAGCATTGTTACATTGTTATAAAGTAGAGAATAAATGACTGTCTTTTATCTGAGCCTTAGCTAAAGATACACAGAGATTTAAAAGGAAGTTATTCAGTTACAGATGTAGCATAATTGATTAGTGCATTGGTCAAATGCCCCCTTTTTGTGGGGCAAACCAGAAGCACTAACTGGTTGGTAGACAGGAAGCAGACATATGGCATGCTGGAGGGATTTTTTCTCAGCACTCCTTTAAACATCTGCTGACATAAAAGACTGACTTGTACAATGTTTTTGGGATGTGAAAGTCCAATCAACCTTGCTTAGCTAGCTGTCACTACAGCCCTCTCCAGGACAAGTTTTTTAGAAAATGGCTGACTGTATAGCTGGCTGACTGGATGGATGAATGGATGGATGGATGGGTGAATGCATGAAGAGAATAGAAGAGTTAAAGTTATATGCAGTGTAATACAGGGATGCATATCTATACAATCTTGAAGATTTATGCAAACATTAGACATGAGAAATTAAAAGGCACATTACAACCGAGGTGGATACAAGAGCAGGTAGTGCTTCACCTCAAAAAATCTAGATCCATCAGAGCCACAAGGGCGGGATACTTAAACCTTGACACGGCTATTAATAGGACGTGCTGGAGGGATAGATTCATCACCCAAAGACTCCCTATGCTGTGGAACAAAATCCCGGTACATGTGAGGCAGAGCACCTCGCTGGCCTTGTTCAAGAGAAATCTTGACCAATGGATGGGAGATCGCAGATATACCCCAGGGATTACCTCAGTGTCACTGCTCGACAGAGGCACAGCAAAATAATGGGTATAGTTCCCCATACTAAAGGGGTGGCATAAGCCACAAAACGATGGGCTAGGCTTGTAAATGCCCTCGGGCAGATAGCCTAGTATGAACCTATGAACCTATGAACCTATGATGAATAACAGATTGATGAACAGATATGATAATGGAGATTTTTCTCTACAAAAAATGAGAATAATTTTGTTTCTAATATAGTAACATCTATGTAGCTACTGTATTACATATCTTAACTTAAAGATAAGACATTGCCAGTCAGACCAAACACAAAGTAAATACTATAGGTATGTTTATTTTGCACCAGTGCTGGTATTCCTATGGGATCCCCTCACTCCAGCGTGTTTATTTATTTTATTTTACATGTGTATATTGGGGTATTACACTTACTTTTGTGGACCATTTATAGGCCTAGCCCAGGTATGTGTATCACTATGAAGAGAATAGAAGAGTTAAAGTTATATGCAGTGTAATACAGGGATGCATATCTATACAATCTTGAAGATTTATGCAAACATTAGACATGAGAAATTAAAAGGCACATTACAACCGAGGTGGATACAAGAGCAAGTAGTGCATATGTTGTTACTTTGGATTGTTTCTGAGTTTGTTTAATTATGTTAATTAGAGAGTAGGGAAAGGAGAAGAGGAAAAAATAAAAAAAACAAAGATGAGAGGGTACTGGAGATTAATGAGTAAGTAAAGATTTCAACAGAACTGCTGGGATGAATAAGTGAATGTGAACAAGTGTATAGAGAGAAGAAAGGTAATGTGTGATGTGATGGGACTGGTGGCTCTAGCATGAAGCCTGTGTAAGTAGGTGCTTCTAATGTTCAGTGCTAAACTCTCTGGAGTGGGGGTTCTGTTAGATGGGTTGGTAGAGATTCACAGAGTTTAGGGGATAGTGTGGAGAAAGCATGATTGGTACAGTGAGGTTTATTTGCAGTTGTGGGCTGATTGGGAGTTACTACTGATGTCCACTATTAATTTGACTCCCTGAGAGGTTGATATGCCTAACCAGTGCTAGGTTCTCACTGGGACAGCCTTCCAGGAGCAACTGGGTGATCTGAGAATGTGTGAGCATGGCATTCAGAAGAACAGCTGGATGTATAATCAGTTTAAAGGGGAAAGGGAGAATGAAAAAGAATTGTGGGTATAGTTTAGTGAATGTTTAAGTAAACATACTAACTGCCTCAAAAATCTGGAATCAGAAAAATATCCAGTTTCAGTCACCAAACCCAAGACAGTAACATCTCGCTAGAAATATTAATATATTAAGCATTATAAGGAAGCTGGTTTCAGATGCATCAACAAGAATCTGACAAGAGTACACATGCACTATTCATTTTGCCTCTCCTGAAATCATATAACTTAATGAGTTCTTTGACCAAAATTTCAATTAACCTTTTCAAAGCAGCCAAAACTAAATTGAACATCAATGGACTTCTCTCTAGTTCCACTCATCTATGAATCAACATAATTCAAGGAATGTTGTTGTCTGTGCATCTTTTCAACCTTTTTTGAACCACATTTTTATGTATTCAGAAATATTTTTGCATCACATTCAAAGGTACAGAAACTCTTATTATAGTGTATATAGTCACCATACTTAAAAAAATATATATATATATATATCTTGTAAACCTTTGGTGTCAAATATAAATAACTATAGCTCTTCTCCAATTATATAATAAACACATACAAAAATATGTCCAGTCCTATGGCCATTGGGAAATAGTTCCAAATTTCTGGATCATAACAAATTATACATCATTGCAACTGTCCATTCAAGCATAAAATGCTGAAATTTTAGTTACAATCACTATCCCAAATTGTCTTCAAGTTTATCAGAAAAAATCTGAACAGGTAGAAAAACTGAAGATATTATCAAAATTACAGTTAAGCTTGTAAGTCTGATCCTCAAAGTCTAAAAAATAAAAGGGGATGAAAAGTCTAAAAGTCAAATTGTATTATAATGTCAGCAAATTACCAAGGGTAACATAAAACATAAGTGTTTTCACAGAACTTCATTGGATAACAGTAAACAAGCTATCATTGCTACTATATAAGATACTTGTAAACTCATACAAATTTTTTTCCCAGCCTCATAGTATTTAATAGAATTTAGATGATGTCAGCAACTAAATAACTCCTAACATTATGCTAAATAATCAGGTGTCTGCCCTAAAAATCTTTATTAAAACTACATTAAGGGAAGTATTTAACTCTCTGGCCTGGGGCAAAATGATAGAGCTAAACACAGTGAAGGGGTATTGGGGTATAAAGTCTACATACCTGCTAGTACTAAAGCAATGTAGTGTTAACAGTCTCCAAATACATATCAGCAACACCTGCACAGCCCTTCAACCAAATCTGCGTAAAGAATGGATAACAAAAAATGATGCTAGTACATTATTTGCACCATATACTATGACATCATCTCAAGATCAACCATGCTTCCTTGCAGATATTCACCTGCTGGAACTAGCTACAGCTAAGATATCAGTGTAAATTGGGACAGCTTCTGCATTAACTCATGTCAATACATTCCAAATACTATATGTTAGTATGTGGGATTTCATGGGTAATTGGAATTGCTATAACTCTCTAGTTAAATTGACCTCATGTGGGATGCCAACTTTATCAACTTACTCTGCATTGCTTTGTCTCTTGTGTTCAAATGAAATGATGAAGCAGTGTATGGGTTCAAAATATTTATTGTACATAAACACATCAGGAACAGTAACTGGAACATGTACTTTGACTAACTCACTCATATTATTTCAAACACACTAGCATGTGCATCTCCATTCTTACATGCATTCACTGACTGACTATACAAAATGGCACTGCTCTTGCACGTGCTCAGTACTTATATACATGTGCTATCTAGCTACAGTGGCTGACTAGGTACAATACCCTATGTGATTTATATCCTCCCTCTTTAGTATGTTCGGCATGCATTAGAAAAAATAACAGGAAGTTTAATTAACTAGATATCACATCAGACAGTAAGAGCAATTAAGATCAAGTCCATGCCACTGCATATTTTGCATTTGGTTTTCAGATACTACTAGATCTCATTATGTAGAAATTGTGACTGGGTTTAGCAACAGGGACAGTCTCTGAGGAGTTCTTTTTGGTTAGCATTTCAGGAGAATTTTCAGAATCATTCAAAAGAGTTACACAGTTCTGCAAAACTGGAACTAGTGTCATATCATTCTGAGAACTGGAGTCCCTGTCACAGACTATCTGCTGTGTCACTGGATCAGAAACTGGAAGAAGATACCTCCAATTTCTCCTGCATTCCATTCCATTAGACTCCACAATATACGATTTTGGTTCCTCACAAAGATTTTTTACAATACCCACTCAGTCGTAACCTTTTGATGTTTGTATTCTCACAGTCTCACCTTGTGTTAATGGTCTTGAGAGGTTTGCTGGATTTATCATAATATGACTTTTGTGCTCTGTGTTTCTTCAAAAGTTGTGCTCTGACCATTGTGTTATTCTTTGCTTTGGTACTAGTAAGGCTTTTACTGATTGGTAAAGTTGTCCTTGTCTACCTAGATATTAATCTCTGAGCAGGTGAACCAAGAAAGTTGTCTTGAAGAATGTTTCTGAGATTAAGTAGGTTGAGAAAAACATTGGTACCATCTATCTTGGATTTCTCTTACAAACATTTCACACTTTGAACTGCACACTCAGCTAATCCCTTAGACTGTGGATACTCAGGACTGCTAGTAACATGGACAAAGTCCCAAGACTCGGCAAATGTCTTAAACTACTGATTTGTAACCTGTGTACCATTGTCAGAAACAACTTTGTGTGGGCTATTATGAGCAGAAAAATGTCTCTTCAAATTACTAATGACTGGATGTTAAGTTAGGAAGAATTTCAAACCAATTCAAATAAGAATCTACTAACACTAAATAATGCTGACCATTCCAGTCAAAAATATCAGTAGCAACCATCAACCATGGTAATTCAGGAATCTGCTTTAGTTGAGGCAGCTCTTTTTGTTGGCACTGTTTAGTACTATTGTAAATAGAACATGGTAGAGTTTCCTTCTCTATATCTTTTGACATGGAAGGCCAAAGTACTATTCCTCTTGCCCTTTTTTGGTAGAATCAGTTCCTGTGTGACCACAATGCAAGAATTTGATATATTCTTGTTGTAATGCCTTAGGAATTACCACTTTTGAACCTTTCACGAAAAGTCCATCTTCAAATAAAAGCTTGTCTTGGTAATGAAAAAACATCTGTATATGAAGTGGTAGACTGCTTTTTCTCATAGGCCATTCTTGATTGATAACATTTTTCAGCTTCTGGAGAACTGAGTTTGACGATGTGCGATTATTAAGCTCATCTAAATGTGATGACAAAAAAAATTCTGAATTCCATGACTTCAAAGTCTGCTTTCTTGTTTTCATGTTGCTCTGTTGTTTGTCTGGGTGCTCTTGACAAAGCATCTGTAATGTAGAAATATTTGCCTTTTGTGTAAACAATATTGAAATTGTACTTCTGCAATTTTAGCATCATGTGTTGCAGGCATGCTGGGACTGTATGTACAGGCTTTTTCAAAATTGTCACTAGAGGTTGGTGATCAGTCTGTATTTGAATAGGTCTTCCATAAATATAATCATTGAACATCGAACATGAGAACACTACTGCCAAAAGCTCTTTCTCAATTTGTGCATACTGCTTTTCAGTTTGGGATAAAGTTCTGGGTGCATAGGCTACTGGTATGCCTTCCTGAAGATATGCTGTGCAAAGTCCACACTTTGAAGCATCAAATGAAAGAGTTACAGGCTTGTGAACATCATAATATCTCAGAGTGCGTGGACTGGCAATTTTTATTTTCAGAACATAAAATGTTCTTTGGTATTGTTCCAGTCAGGACCAGTTTACATTCTTGCATGTCAACTCACATAAAGGTGCAGAAAGCTGACTTAAATCTGGGATTAACTTTTCTGAATAGTTGACTATACCAAGAAAACATTGTTAAGATGCAACATTTTCTGGAACTAGCATCTCAAAAATAGCTGCTGGTTAGATAGAGCTGGTTGTAAGCCAGAATTGGTAAACAAATGACCCATATAATTAACTTATTTTCAACTTGATTTTACATTTCTGAGCATTCAGTTTAAGACTGAATTCACATGCATGGCCTAGAACTTTCCTGAGGTTTCCATCTTGTTTGTCTTCATCATTGCCCCCTACAATACTCAATATTACCATAATACAATAATAATACTAATACTAATACTACTACTACTACTACTACTACTACTAATAATAATAATAATACAATAATCTTCTACTATGATAGCACATGGATAACCAGAAAAAATTTGTTCCATTGCATGTTAAAATACTTCACTGGCAGAATTTATCCCAAATGGCATTATCAAAAATCTGTATCTTCCAAATGGTGTACTGAAAGTGGTTAACAATGAAGATTTGTGATCCAGCGAAACTTGCCAAAAGAAACTTTTTTCATCCAAGACTAAAAAATTAGTGGCATTTGGCATTATAGTGACTACCTCTTCTACAGTATGCATTGGATGATGAGGACATTTAACCGCTTTGTTTAAGTCTCTCAGATCAATACATATCCAAATATCGTGTGAGCTTTCCTTATGAGCTACAACCATGGAGGATACCCATTCATTTGGTTCTTCTACTGGAGTGATTACACCTAAATTCAGCATTTTGTCTAGGGCTGTCTTAACTTTACTCTGCATTGCTACTGGGATCTTCCTAGCCTGTCTGACAACTGGGGTTACTTCATGATTTAGCTTCATGGAATATGTGACTGGCAGTTTGCCAAGTTAATCTTTGAAAATATCAGCATATTGAGTGTCAAAGGAAAATACTTCAAAGACCAATACACGTAAGGTTCAGATAAGGCACATTTAATAACTTGCTGCAAGTAGACAAAAACATGCAAATACAGGATTCTGCCTAACTACTAACAGGAAGTATGCTATTCCTATACTGTTCTACACGACATTGCCTTCTATAGTTGACGTAATCAAACACAACTTTCAGTATTGTTCTACAGCAGATGTTACTCAGATTTTCTGCTGACATGAATGGATTTATGAAAAGCATTTTGAGAAAAACAACCTGGCCTTGGTGGGCTCTAGCCCATTACAAGCTTCTATTGCGTACTTCTAATACATGTGTTAAATTTCAAGGTACTTTTCTAGCTTAGACATAAGCAAATGCTGATTGCAGTTCATATTTTCAAGCAGTCTTTGTTCTGATTATCTATAGCTTCTGCAGCTGTGTATTTTCTCACATCACAAGCAGAACTCCTTGTCTAAGTCTCATAAGTGATACATCTATTCATTATTTTCCTGACACAAGCAGAAATTATCTGCTTCCCTGTAAATTTCCAAAGCATAAGCAAAGATTACAGCTGCACATATTTCATGACAATACACGGTTAGAAAGCTTCTGCAATTCGTACAGATTTTATGCAGTGTGAAATAGAATAAATGTGTTAACCCTTTTCAGGCCTTAAATGCACTAAGCATATTACTAATACATACACTAATACATATTTTTCTGACATTTCCCCCCTTTTAATACTTTTATTCTACTTTTGAAAGAAGCATAAACAGTTTTTTTCTTCTCCTAACCTCTTCCCACTTAGGATTTGCAGTTAAGAGAGTCATTCAATTTAAACTTATGAAAGCATTTTCAATATTTTAACAGTTCTTCAAAATCAGTACTTTGATATAAGGTTTCAGAAACTGACATGTCTATAAAATCTTTAATAAGGCTTTTCATGCAGGGTATGCCACAGCAAACACATACTCCCAGTAGGATCATTCCTACACAAATGGCAATCAGGATGTTCATTAGGATAGTACCCCACCCCCAAAACCATTTCTGGAAAAAGTCCATCAGTGGGTTTGGTCCTGGTTTGGTCATGGCCGACACTTGCTGAATTACCTCAAGGTGATTGTCTATCTCATGTTTATGGTTAGGAATATACAAACAGCAATCCTCCTGGATTAAAGCTCAAGTACCACCTCTCGCTGCTAGGATGAAGTCAAGAGCCATGCTGTTTTGAAGCACTACAGTTCTCATGGCATTCAGTTCATCAGTCACCAATTTGAGACCGGAAAAAGTTGCATTACTCATTACTTTGAGAAATGTAACAGTTTTCTCAGCTCCCAGATCAATTTCACTGCTCCATATGCTGGTAATATGCCTGCCCATGATATAACACTATCACTCAAGTCCATGTGTGTCAGTCCATTGCCTATAGAATGATGGTTTTTCCAACATGCATCGATTTGCCCCACTGGATTTATAGGTTTCTTGAGGACTTCTCAGATATTCTGAATTTTTCCTCGAGGTAAAACTGCAGTGTGTCATATGGCTGGAACCAGATTGCCCAAAAAACAACTGCCGGACCAATTCTCAGGTAACCACTTGTATGCCTTTCTGCCACATACGAAATAACAGTCCTCTATTTTAGTAGTAACTTTGCTATGAATATACACTCGCCCTGCATAAAACATTTTTCTATCAATTATAGACAGTTGTTTATAAAGAACAGAATTATGTTTTACTTCATCAATTGTTTTGTGCATCAATTCAAGAAATGAAACATAGTTTGTATTACAATAAGAACCTGCATTGTTAGCTTTAGTGTAACATTTATAAGGAACAGTCACATTGCAATTGCTCCAACCCACCTGAACAGTATAATTTTTATAAAAACACACAGTTCCCTTTTGTGGAACAGACAAGTGCAATGCTATTTTATCTTGTGATGTAATGGTTGAGGTATCATAAATCAAGTTTTCCCAGGTCTTGTTGACCCCTAGGGGGACTGTAGTCATTAATAACCCCCCGTATGCTGTCAGCAAAGCTGTGCAAATCCAGCAATTCAAAACATTGAAAGTATAAGCATACACATATTTAATTGCCTGGTAAGTGTTGAAGTTTGGGTGCCAGTCTATGAGTAATGCTTCACGTTTATTCAGTTCAGTGCATGTGGCTGGAAAAAGGAATGGCCACAGCAAAAAGATTATTGTCACTAGTACAGTTAACAGGATGATTATACAATACTTTTGAGGAAATGGTTGTTCTGCATTCCTGTTTTTTCTGGATTCTATCATTTTTGCTCTTGACATGTGACAAAATTTTTGTCCAGTTCAAAGTTTAACTAGTTTGCAGTGCGTCAGGTGGATCCACGAGGCACGCTCTGTGATCTTGACTGCAGTGGGTGTCGACAGAAGCACTTGATATGGACCTTCCCACTTTGGTGACGTCCAATTCTTCTTTTTTATTATCTTCACCCAGATCCAGGTTCCTGGAGCAACTGCCACTCCTGATGGTCTGGTTTGTTTTTTATCTGAAACAGAATTTGACTGCAACAAATGTTTAGAATTCAACAAATTTCTCATATACTCTGCTAGTGTACAGTTGGCTTCCTGGTCTGCGGGCATGAGAGTTTTCCACTGAGGTATACAATAAGCCCTTCCAAATAATTTTTCAAAAGGAGTCAGTCCTTTTGCATTCAGAACAGTTCTCATGCTCAACAGTGCCAGGGGCAGACAGTATGTCCAATTTCTCTTTGTTTCTGCTATTAACTTTCTTAGCTTACTCTTTAAAATCCCATTATGCCTCTCAACTAACCCTGCAGATTGTGGATGATATGCACAATGATTTTTTAAAGAAATACCAACATGTTTACTTAACTGTTGTATGGTTTGGTTTCCAAAGTGTGTACCGTTGTCACGGTAGATCCTTTCCGGAATGCAGAATCTAGGGATGATTTCTTTAATGAGGATTTTTGCTATGGTAGCCGCATCTGGATTTTTAGTCGGAAAGGCTTCCACCCATCTGGAAAACATATCTATAATGACAAGACAATACTTCTTATTTTCACATTTGTTCAGTTCTATGAAATCCATACAGATAGTATGAAACAGATACGGTGGTGTAGGGAAACTCCCTTGCTTGGGCTTTAACACCCCTTGTGCATGATGTTTGTTACAAACGTGGCACATTAAACAAAATTTTTTAGAGCAATTTAAGAATCCATTTGTTGTGAACACTCGGTTCACCAGCTGTACCATCCCCCCTGTTGAGACATGGCATTGCCCATAGCTCAACAAAGCTGCATATCTAAACAAATTAGATGGTAATATCGGTTTGCCTTCTTTAGAGATGTACAGCCCCTTTCTGAGAATTACTCCTCTTCTTACCCATCTTTGTTTTTCAGCCTGCGTAGTAAGTGTCTGCATTGTCTTTAACATTTCTAAGTCTAAAATCTCAGAGGGTTGTAATTCCTCATTTAAAAGAAATACTTCTGAAGCTGCCTGTTTTGCAGCTGTATCAGCTCTCTCATTACCTTTTGAAATCTTATCCTGTTGTTTGGTATGAGCTGTGCATTTATAAAAAGCTACTTTCTGAGGTAACTGAATAGATTCTAAAAGATCTAAAATAAACTGTGCGTGATTGATTGGTTTGCCAGTAGATGTTATCATTCCTCGATTTTTCCACTGTTGCGCAAGAACATGTACAGCAGGAAAAGCGTACTGGCTGTCAGTAAAGATGTTCACACATTTACCCTTTGCTAAGGTACACGCCCGTATCAAGGCAATCAATTCTGCTGCCTGTGCAGATAAATTTTGTGTAAAGGTTTCACTTCTATAATCTCAGTATCAGAAACTACTGCATATCCTACTAGGTTCTGCCCTGCAGGACCCCTTTTGCACGAGCCATCCACGTAGTATGTCACCTTGGCATCATCCAAGGGGACATCCGTGAGATCTTTTCTAGGCAGTGTCTTTTGCTCAATCACCCACAGGCAGCTGTGTGGTGTGCCATCTGCAGGGGTTGGGAGCAAGGTAGAAGGGTTCAAAGTCGTGCATCGTTCAACTGTCATATGAGGTTGGCTCAACAATATAGTCATACAGGAAAGATGCCTAGTAGGGGAAAGATATGCTACCTTCTCTTGCAGTAAAATAATTGCGACTGCATGAGGCACTTTCAATGTGAGAGGGTTGAACAAAACTACTGAGGCTGAAGCCTGTACTGCCATTGCAGCTGCAACTACTGCTTGTACACAGTGGGGTAAAGACCATGCCACTGGGTCTAGTTGTGATGAATAATAAGCAATAGGGCATTGCTTGTCCCCATGCTGCTGTGTTAACACTGATGTCATATAACCTTGCTTACAATCTACAGTTTGGAAAAAACTTTTATGATAGTTTGGTAATCCTAAAACTAATGAGGATGCTATTAACTGTTTCAATTTGCAGAAAGCAGATTCTGCTTCTGCTGTCCATTGTAACAAATCCTGTGCTGCCATAGGCTTTTTATAAATCAGGTTAGTCAGCGGTGCAGATTCCAAGGCATAGTTTGGAATCCAGCTCCGGCAAAAATTAGTCATACCCAGGAAGGACATAATTTCCTTCATGGTAGTGGGTTTTAATGCTTGCAAAATCGCTACTTTTCTGTCCTCATCTAATGTCCTACCCTCTTTGTATATTACATATCCTAGGTATTTAACTTGTTTTTTCCAAGGCTGCAGTTCATTTTTTGTTTACTTTATGTCCTTCAGTGGCTAAAAATTGTAATAGTGCTATGGTATCTTTTTTGCAATCTTGATGGGTGGGGGCCGCCAGCAGGATATCATCAACATAAAGTAAAATCTGACTGACTCTTGGTGGGGTAAATCCCACCAAGTTGCTTGCCATTTCTTGTGAGAATATTGTCGGACTTTCACAATATCCCTGTTGTAGTTGCATATATGTATACCTTTTCCCCTGAAATGTGAATGCAAATGAATATTGTCTGTCAGGGTGTATCGGTATTGAAAAGAACGCATTGCTGATATCTACCACAGAAAAATATTTCTGTTGAGGTTTTAAATCATTCAACAGGGTGTGTGGGGCTGGCACTGTAGGTGCCCTTGGTATTACTGCGTCATTTACAGCTTGTAAATCTTGGACCATACGCCATTCTCCATTCGCTTTCTTAACAAGAAATAGTTGTGTTACATGGTGAATCAGGAGATTCCACCAGCACCCCTTCCTTAAGTAAAGCTGCTATAATAGGTTTGATTCCTACCTCTGCATCTTTTCTTAAGGGATACTGTATTTTCTGTGGTCTAAATGCTGACTTTGGTGTGATAGTAACTGGTCCCGCTGTACAAATAAGTCCTACATCTGACTTTCCTGTTGACCAAAGAGTTTCTGGTATATTCTGTAAGGCATTCTCTTCCTCCTTTAATAGGAGTGCTAATCAACTGTCCTTGCTAGACTGCAAGTGCACAGCTGGGTGGGTCTGAGTTATCCAATTCAACTTCTGCATTTGTATTCCCTGTTCTGACAGTTCTAACTCTGTCTGCTTTTCCCATCTCATGACTTTTTCTCCTAAGTCTACCCATTTTACATCCTTGTCCTTAGTTAAGCTAACATGTGGTAACTGATTACATTTATAGAGTGCAAAGAACTCCTGGGGCAATGAACAGCTGGCTACACTGTTCCCTTCCATGTCCCAGTACAGATTACGTAATATCAATCTGTTTGCATGATTTCTAAACAATTCTTGCTCATATTTCTTATCAGGTCCTGGTGTGTTACAAAAATACAGAGTACAGTGCAACAAATGTTGTTTATCAATGTCAAGGGAGGGGAACTTGCTGATGGCTATGTTCATCAACTCTTCGGTCACTGCCCCTGGACCAGTCTTAACCAAGTCCTGGCTGTACCAGTAGAAGATTTCACCCTCCAATTGCACTGCAAAGGTATCAATTTGTTGCTGTGCTTCCATACCTGCATAGTCAGAACTACTGCTATACCAAATAGCTGCATAAGGTCTCTGCCCAAGAGGTTTACTGGGCATTTTGCAGAAACAACAATTTTGCTTTTCTGGGTCAATCCTGAAACAGGATCAGTTATTGCAATATTATGGGTGAGGGGCTCCGGATACAACTGTCCATTAGCTGCTTTCACTAGTATGTAATCAGGTGACTCTGAATTCTCTGGCAGTTTGAAGGGATGTATTAGGGTCCATGATGCCCCTGAGTCACACAAGAATTTGACTTCCCTCCCTTCTACCAGGAGTGAAACTTCTGGTTTTGTGTCTGGTAAATAGAGCTCTAAGCTCAATAAAGCTAAATCCAATATTTCATTTTCTTCACCATCCATAACTTCCTGCACTTCCTCTATTTCTTCTGTCACATTCCCTACTCCTTCTATCACATTCTCATTTGTCCTTTCTCTGCTATCCCCTTCTAGTGATTCTTGATTATCATATAGTCAGTCCTCACCATCCTTGTCTTCTGTGGTTGCCTTCTTGTTTTTCTTGCAATCCCTTGCCAAGTGTCCCTTTTTACCGCATTTAAAACATTCACCCCTTTTCTTTCACCCTTCAAAGTCCTCTGATCGCTGATCAGATTGTTTATTTCCATGGGCATTTCTCTTGCCCTTTTTCCCAGACAGTACTACATAAACTTCTGCTCCAGCTTCTACAGAAAATACTTGGGCTTTCTTTTTCTTTTTGCTATTAAAATTCCTTTCGGCATGCCTAGCATATTCAAGTAATGACTGTAACCTACTTGTACGATGATCTACCATGTGCTTTGTAATAAAACTGCTTATGGGTGCAATGCTGCCTTTCAAAAATGCATTCTTTAACTGCTGCTCATATGGGGAATCTTGTGTCTGATCTTCAGGAACCTGCATTCCACAATGGTTATTAAAACATTCTAACAGTCTGGCATAATATCTGTCAATAGTTTCACTTTCTTGTTGGATGCATTGATTAATGCAAGTCCAGTCTACCCTAGGCTTCCATTTCTCAGAGATGCGGTCTGTAAGACCTTTTACTCTGTTGTCTAGTTCTGCACTGCCTTGTGGGAGGGGCCTGTGTGCAGCTTCATGGGGATTCCAGTTGCCACTAACCATATGCCAATCTGGTCCCACAATTTGTCTGACTACTTTTTCTACCTCTTCTCTGTTTAAATTATAACTTAGCCTCATTCCTTGTAAATCTTCTAAGAACTTTCTAAAATTAACTTTTGGATCAGGAATTCCCTCAGTGGCTTTCTGGATGTCTTCCAGAGTCCAGGGTCTATACACTAGAATAGTTGGGTCCTGACCTTCTTGCTCTGCCTGAGGATTAGGTACTCCTATAAGTGGGCATATTTCTTCTTCACTCATAGATCATGAATTCCTACCCATTTGATATAATTCAATGTCCCCTTTTGAGTTACCTGCCTGTGTTCGAGACCTGGTCTCGATGGGATCTCTAATAAACGGTTTTGCTTTTGTAGTGTCTCTATTTACAATGGCAGCAGGATATCGCAGGGGTGGACTAACTTGTTCACTTGCTTCATATTCTGGTAAGGGGGCAGAGGGGCCGATGCTATTACTAAGTTACTGTCCTCCTTATCTAAAAACATTGCTTTTGAATTATTGTTCTTTTGTTCCCTACGGTTTACTTCCTCAATCCACCTGTGTGACTGAGGAATTCCTAAATGGCGCTGCTTTTTTACCCGACCTTTGGAATCGGTTTTAAGCTGTTTGACAAGTTTGATAAGCAAGGATTTTTCTTACTTACCATCAAATTCATTCTTATTAACCCATTTTGAGTAGTATTTAATATTATCAGCACGCTGTGACTGCATGGATTTTGCGGCTTCGGTTAATGGCGGATTTTGGGGTCTTTTTGTGCAATTATTACCCATTTTGTTCTACCCTTTAAATCGTTACGTAACTCCTTATTTTTAATGTGGTACCATGGATTTTGTTATAGTCTCTTCAGAATGACTGCCTACCTACTCTGTTTCCCTGATCTATGACAAGACAGTAATCTTTTCTGTCTCTGACTTGTAAAAATACAGTCCTGACAAAAACAATACAAATCTAGTCCCTGATCTAAAACAGAAAAAAGGTAGATTGACCTTACCTGAGCCTTCATGATTGATCACCTGGTTCGTGAAAACCCATCCTTCGGTCGCAGATCAGAAAGTGGCTGGCCTCTTTTGTATGACAATTCAGTTGAAGGGCTTTTCAAATAAGAAGTACCGATGCGGTTTCTTCCCCGTACGGTATCAAGCCACCTGGCCTGTCTGATCCGAGGCGAAGTGAGGGTCTCCGGTCCGAAGGACCAATCTGTCAAAGGAAAAAACTTCAAAGACCAATACACGTAAAGTTCAGATAAGGCACATTTAATAACTTGCTCAAGGAGACAAAAACATGCAAATACAGGATTTTGCCTAACTACTAACGGGAAGTATGCTATTCTTATACTGTTCTACAAGACATTGCCTTCTATGGTTGATGTAATCAAACACAACTTTCAGTATTGTTCTACAGCAGATGTTACTCAGATTTTCTGCTGACATGACTGGATTTATGAAAAGCATTTTGAGAAAAACAACCTGGCCTTGGTGGGCTCTAGCCCGTTACAAGCTTCTATTGTGTAGTTGTAATACATGTATTACATTTTAAGGTACTTTTCTAGTTCAGACACAAGCAAAGATTATAGCTGTGAATATTTCATGGCAATACAAGGTTAGAAAGCTTCTGCAATTCATACAGATTTTATGCAGTGTGAAATAGAATAAATGTGTTAACCCTTTTCAGGCCTTAAATGCACTAAGCATATTACTAATACATACACTAATATATATTTTTCTGACATTCATAAAAAGATATTCTGTGTAAAACTCTCATTGCTGTTCAGACTTAGATGGTGGACTTCTTTATTAAGTGAAATCAGTCTCATTCTCAAACTGTCTGCAACGCCTAACAAAGACCACACACATATTTTGGCTATGTAAAACTGCAAACCATAGTTGTTCCCAGCCAAATGGCTTGAAAGAATTATTGCACCATCAGTTTGAATCTCTTCACTACCATAAGCCACTAGTTTTGCACACTTTGCTAAATCAAGTTTCTCATCAGCTTGTACTTTGACAAACATTTATGCTGATATAACATTGCACTTAGAGCCAGTGTTTACTTTAAGCTCTGCTGGTTTCCCATTAATATGTACGGTACAAAATATTTCATTTTTTGCTGACAATTGTCTGTCTAGTGCATTAACAGTTTTCTCAATCACAGAGACACCATCAGCATAAAAAGTGTGGTCACAGTTCTTTATCTGATCTACTTGTTTCTTCGTATGCTCTCTTTTAATAAAATAATGCTTTACTATAGACTTGCAAAGCCTTTTGAAATTATTCCACTTTTTACATTTGTGACATTGCTCACCAAAAGCTAAGCATTTCTCTCATTTAGGTTCATGACTGCCTCCACAATTTCGACAGTTAACAATAATATTGTTCACAGTGCCCTGTAGGTTTACTGTTAGGGTTGGGTTGTGGCACATTCTTTGGTTTAAACCTCTTATTCATCTTAGCTTTGTGTCTCACACTATCAATGTTCACACTGGCAGATACAGTATGAGATGCAGCATGCATACTTTTTTCATTCATAAGCATATTCATGTGCTTTTCTGTAAGCTCATGTATCTGAAAGCTCTCTATGGCTTTGCTTAATGTTAAATCACTATCTCAAAGCAAAATTGTTCTCACTGCATTATTATTATACCACATACAAGCCTGTCGTTTACCAACTCATTTTGTAAATCAACATATCTGCACGTGTTAGCTTTATCACTCAGGTCAGTAATATATGCTGCTAGAGTTTCACCAGGTTTTTTATTACTTGTTTATAATATGTGCCTTTCCATTGTAATATTCATTTCAGGGTTACACGTTTCTCTAAAGTTACATTTCACGCACTCAGGGTCTTCCCGTGTTTCAGCCTGTATAACAATATGGCATTTTTCCTCCTTCCCTGCATACACAGCAAGTGCATACACAAATGAATGTTCCCTCTCAGTGGCTTCCGAACCAGCTAAATTAAGAAGTATGAATGATCTCGTACATGAGTTCTTTTTCAGTAAATGCAGCTTGTATGAAAATATCATATTCTTGTTCAAACAGTCCAATTCTCAGCAATATTGTTATCAAATACCAGCAGACCAGGACTGCAAAATCCCTCTGCCATAATAAAATTAGTTTAAACATAAAAATAGATCAGGTACTTGTAGATATGTTCCAAAGCACAATAATCTCTTTGAAATAGTTTTACTTTGACACTGCAAACACTGTGAATACTGTAAATATTCCAGAAATTTTGGACACTGAATAGCTTTAGTTATTGTGAAAAAGTAGTACACTGTGAAGAAATGCAGTCAGTTTAGCTTTCTCATACATTTTAAATACTTTGGGAAGCATTTCAAACATTTCTGTAATTATTTTGAATATTTATTTTAATGTGTTGCAATTTCAGACATTTCATTTATCTTGGTATTTATTTCAAATGTTTTGAATGCTCTGTCCTTTATTTGATGACTGAAAAATCATTTAAACAAGTTTAAGTACCTGTAAATAAAACTCTGACCTGTCTATGAGCCACTGAGAGTTTTCTCCTCTATATTTCTACACTTTTATCTTCATGCCTTATGGCTTGTATGTTGCTTTATTTCAGTCCCATTCTGATACCATGTCGCGTGTCTCTTGTGTTCAAATAAGGTGATGAAGCAGTGTATGGGTTCAAAATATTTATTGTACATAAACACATCAGGAACAGTAACTGGAACATGCACTTTGACTAACTCACTCATATTACTTCAAACACACTCGCATGTGCATCTCCATTCTTACATACATTCCCTGACTGACTATACAAAATGGCACTGCTCTTGCACGTGCTTAGTACTTATATACATATGCTGTCTAGCTACAGTGACTAACTAGGTACAATACTTTGTCATCTACACTCAGTACCAGCTGACACTAAACATACACTATGGGAGTGCACATTGTTTAAAATGATTTGATAAAAAAAAATGTGACTACTCATCCAGATAAAATTAATAAACATAGAAACATCCTGGTAGACTGGCATCATAAACATCAAAACTAAAAAAATTCTTCTGTTGAAGAAAAATAAGAGCAAAACTGATAACACCAAGAAGCGTAGTTCCAGAACCGCAAAGTGAAGACAATAGTTCGTAAAAAAGGTAAGTCCTTTATTAGTTGCCAAGTGGTAAAAATCCAAAGACAGTTGGTACAAAGCAGCAAAATCAGACCAAATGGTAAAATCCAAAGTCAGTAGGTACAGAACAGCAAAATCAGACAAGCGCTTTCGCTTGGAGAATGCCAAGCTTTTTCAAGTCAAAAACAGTTGCCTGCAGTGGGGCAACTGTTTAAATGAGGATGTTAATTAGTCACATGTTTGGTTAGAGCTGAGTTGCATTAAGAAACAATTGAGACTGTTTTGAGCAAAAGAACAGCCAAATAATAAAATGAAACATTAAAATGTGCATAGGTTAAATTGACATTGCATTGTTTATACATGACTGGTAAACCAAGTGAGTGTTGTGATGAAATTAAAACTTTGCTTGTCCAAAAGGTTTGGATAGAAATACAAATACAAATACAAGTGGAAGTTTAAAAAAAGCTGTGTGTGATCCAAGTGAGTTTGAAGTCAGCAGTCCTGTGTAATATGAGAATCAGTGTAGTACTGTTGTGTTAGCCTTAAAAATAGATGTTATGATGCATATGAATTTGCACTACTTGGTGACTTGGGGCAAGTGTGTTCAATGGGCAAAGAAACAGTGTTGAAAAATAGTGAAAATAGGATGAGACATGCTATAATCTAGCCCTTCTGAGCTTCAGAACCGAGCCTATACTAAGTGTGCCATTTAAGCGCCGGGGCCTGGCAGGATCTAGCTTGAGTTGCCAGACAAGCTCCCTGTATTCCAAGGTCGATTCCCAGTCCCTCCTCTAATGTTAGGGTTCACTTGTTCAAGGATCATGAAAGACAACTTGTAGTTGGGACATGTAAGTGAGTGTTTGAAAAACGCGTTGCTTTCCTTTTTCTTTTCAATGTCGTAAGTGTGTTCGTATAGCCTTTTCCTGAATTCCCTCTCTGTTTTGCCCACATAAAAGGCACCACAGGTGGTGCAGAGCCCGATATAAACAACCCCTTTTGTTCCACATGAAAAGTGACAGGGGGATCTGATACAGGTGTGTCTGGATGCAAGGTAGATGTGGGATTTGTTTGCAATGAGAGGACATTGCTTGCAGGCACCACATTTGAAGGTGCCCTTGTTGTTGTGAGAGTTGTGAGTAGTTGCAATGGGTTTTCTCTCGAAGATGTCTTTGAGGTTTTGCCCCCTCTTCCTCACAAAATTAGGTTTGTCCGGAATGATACTCCTAAAGTCATCATTGCCAGCCAGTACAAACCAGTATTTGGATACAATAGTTTCAATTTGTTCAGAGTTGTCGGAGAAAGTGTAAATGAAATTGCCGTCCATTTCTTTGCTCTGTTGTAACATGAGGTTGGGGATCTGCACTTGCGTGCGTCCAAGCAGTGGGGGGTATAAGGAATCCCTTTTGGCAAAGATTTCATCTTTTAGTGAGTTGAGCAAGTTCTCAGGATAGCCTCTTTGGGTGAACATGTCGTGTAGATTGTGAGTCTCTTCTAGAAAATCGGAGAGTTTACTGTACATTCTGGATGCTCTTATAAGTTGGCCCTTGACTGTGCCCTTCTTTTGATGAAAAGGGTGTTGACTCTCATAGTGTAATAGACAGTTCGAAAAAGTGGGTTTCCTGTAAACCTTGGAGTGTAGTTCCAAGGATTGGGCATCCCTATAAATGGTAGCGTCAAGATAGTGCAGATGTTCATGACTGATGTTGTGTGTGAAAGTCAGAAACTCTGTGGTACTGTTGATGTATTCCAAAAAACTCGACATAAACATCAAAACTAAAAAAATTCTTCTGCCAAACTTTGTAGTGTTGCTGGTCCTGTCTTTGGTAATTAGGCTGGTTACTATCAAAATATCGAAGTTCAGAAAACTGAATATTCGATATTATGAAAAATGACATCATACTTCCGGCATATTAATTAGGTTATAATGTCGAATCTGTTGATCAAATTCAACAGATTCAACATTTATGTTGAAAATCAACCATGATGCAAATGTTGTAGGTGCAAACATAAGTGAAACACCTATACTGTCATTCATGTTTTAGCAGGGGGCAAGCTCCCCTGCACCCCCCTGTGGGGGGGGGGCAAGCCCCCACACCCAAGGCAAATTAAATATTTTAAATCTGAGATTGCACTACAGTGAGGAAAGGGATACATTTCCCTTTCTGCACTGTAACCTGACTCTACTCATAACATTGAGTTACTATCACCGAATGCACACTTGCATGCGCTGATATGTAATCTCGATCTCCTAACGTTCGGCAACATGGAAAGTTGACTAACTAATATTCAACTTTCCGCATTTGCTGAACCAATATTCAACATTTTGATGGTAAACCAATTAGGCATTATGTGGTTAGCAATTGAATAACCAGAGGTGGGATAATATGGATGGTGCAATACAACCCAAGAGATAAAATCCATCAGATTATCTATCATTTTCAGACAACATCTTAGGACATTCCCTAGTCTAATGAACATGGTTCTGAGAAGTTTATACAGTAAAGCAATGCTAAAGGTAAATACAAATATAAATAGTTTCTTGTGAAGGTGTAAGTTAGTCTCATTTCATTGGGAAACATAGTTATTAATTGGTTTGTGACAATGAACCGTATTGCACAGCTAAAACTCTGCCTCTGTATTATAATATAAAGAAATGTGCACATAAATAAATATATAACTGTTGTGAATCAAAAATACTTTTACAGTATGTAAAACTTTTCCCCCGGATTTACTAACCTTCCATGTAGGACTAGCTTAGTCCTTCACGCAAGGGGCCTTAAGGAACATGATGGCAGCGTGCCATGCATATTAATGAAGATGCGCTGCCTGAGCTCTTAATCTTACATGGAGCATGTAAGTGTGTAGGGGGTGTGTCTGAGAGCAGAGCTCTCAGAATATACATGCCCCCTCAATGAACAACAGCAGAAAGGTATATGAAATGATCGAGGCCGCTCATAGGTGTCCGCATATCCCCACCAACAGTCCCCCATGTGTACAACAGCAACAGTACATATAAATAAAATGAAGAAACCCTTTTTTTTTTTTTTAATCCAATTAAAGCTAACCGTAGGTGTGCGGGTGTGCCCATTGCTTAGCTATGGTTACTGTAGCTTAAATGGCTGAAGAGGATAACAAAGGAGATATATGCAAATGAGGCAGCATAGCAATAGTGTAGTGAGAATAGCATCTGCCTTACGACCGGGCATTCCTGGTTCGAGACCCACTGCAGCAGATTCCATTTTCTATGTCAAAGCACGTATGAGTAATATTTATGTTGCATAACCCACTAAATAACATATTTTTATGAATTGGAGTACTGCATTAAATGCACATGTGAGGTGTCAGTGTCATAATGAATAAGGCACTAGTAAGCAGGTAAATGAGCAGGAGTAAGCACATTTAAACACTAGTTAGCGGGCTTAAGCCCATTTGCATGGTGGTAAGCAATGCCTACATTGGCTAAGCAATTCTAAAGCTAATCCTCTGTAAGCAGGTGTAACGGCAGGTTAGCAGTGCTTATCTCTGAACTAACCCACTAACAACTGCTCAAAAGTGCCTTAATAAATCTGTATCCAATGGCCCTTGTTCTGCTCATCAACAAAATAAACAGCCATATAGGTCTTGAACCCTATACACCATAGTCACAGTAGTTAACCACCAAGCCATCACAGAAGTACAAAAGAATGAGGTAGCAGCAAACAAGTCCTCAACATAGTATAACCAAACTTGAACTTGTGAAAGGAATCAGTATACAGTCATATATTCCATAACCCACTACATAACATAAATATGTGAACTGGAGTACAGCAGTAAGCCCAGAAGTGAAGTGCAATTGTAATAGAGTTTTGAAGTCCCCAATAAAACACAAGGACCCCACAGAATGTACGTGCACATTAATCATGGATATGAGGCATACATATAAGGTGTAATGAATAATAACTCAATGCCAAAAAGGCATTATAATGCAAAGTCTAATGTAAGCAATGCTAAGCATTGCACAGGCCAGCTTAGGAGGTGTGAGCAGCTAACTCACTGTGCCCAGTGGTATACCCCCTTTAAACAATGCCAACCCTATGTAAGCAGGTTTGCCCATAGCTTAGCCTTTTCAAAACTGGCCAACCATGGAAAAGTGTGGGAAACTGGCCCTACTTTAACCCAAGACATGGGAATACATCTCATAACTGGTTGTAACTTCCCCTTGCAGGCACTATGGCAATAAGGGGAGAAGGTGTGTGCTTCCAGGCGTAAAGCTGGTGCATCCAGGAGTCCAAGGTCATGGCAGGACTCTTAGTTAAAGACCATGCACAGAGACTGCTGCAGGGCCAGTACCAGGGCTCCAAATATAAGACAGAGGCCTGGGACTGTCTTGCCCATGACCTCACCAGTGCGATTGGCATACCCCAAACTGGTGAGCAGGTCAGGCACCACTATGCTGATCTGAAACAGTGTAATAGGGACCTCTTGGAGAAGTAGCTTCAAGAGGCTAGAGTGTTAGCGGATGTTACAGCTGTGTGTAAGTATCACCCCAGTATGTGTATAATAATTGTGAACTGCAGTGGTATTGCTGCGGTAGAGTTGTCGCCTCACAGTTAGACATTGCCCATTTGATTCTCAGTTAGAGCGTCTTCTGTGTGGCGACATGCATGAATGGGCATTCCTTCATTGAAGGTTGTGTGTTAGGCCTGGCAAGCCAGCAAGTAAAACTCTACTGCCAATCATTAGCGGACCGGAGTTCCACTGTGGTGACCCCTAACCGGGAAACGCCGAAAGACACAATGTGTATAATAATTGTCAGCTCAATGTTATCATGGATAGGTATGGCTAAATATTCCTCTTATGTCCCCCACAGCTGCAATGGTGTGGGTGGTGAACCATAAGGCTCACATCACTCGCCTGGTGAGGTTGCAACATGTGGCAGGTCAGTAATACTCATGCATTTACTGTCATAGGAAATAAAATTAAAAGTATAGTAAATTAATTGCTTGTATAAAACCTGTATTGGTCAAGGCAAGTAATGTATACACTAGAGAATATGGCAGGAAGAGTCTCATATTGTTTGTAAGTCAATAAAAGTGTAATAGCCTGACAAAACAGGTCTAACCGCTGGACTGCATGCGTATATCCTGGTAACATATGGTAATGTAGATATGCAATCATGTAATAGTACTGTTGTACTGTAATACTACAGTACTATTACATACGGTAATGTAGATATGCAATCATGTAATAATACTGTAGTATTAAGCACTGTTACCTACACCATGCACCATAAATTGAATGTGTAGGAATGCCTGTATATGACAGGTGTAATCCCCAGAGGCCATTTAGTACAACTAACAAAAACTGGTAACGAATAGCAACTCCTGAAAATCTTCTGTGAGACGACAGTCCGTCTCCGTTATGTTGAACCAGACTAGAAGTGAAACTGGACTCGACCAAGGATAAAAAATAATTTATTCAGTTAAAAAATAACAAACATGGATCGCATTAAGTGAATGGTTAAGCGCTTTCATCTGCGATATGCAGACTTTCTCAGAACACTGAGCGAACAAATCAATACCCATTTTACAAACTTTTTGGCGCCACTTTTTAAAAAAACACTCATATCAAATTAAATTGAATTAATTTAAAGCGCCAGTACATATATCTTATTTGCCATTCATGCATAACTGATGTCTTCATATTTCACCTAATATAAAAATTTTTAAAAATTGAACAACTTTAAAACATATGTACTATAGCTAAAAATAATATATATATATATATATATATATATATATATATATATATATATATATATATATGTATATATATATATATATATATATATATATATATATATAAAATAACCTACAATAAAATACCATTCAATCTAGATGTCTTAACCTATCTACAATACATACTGTAAACAATATAATATAATGTATAAAAACAACTAGACAACTAGTAAAAAGACATTTTATACAAACACTATTCAAACATCCTAACAACCGCCTACATCACTAGTAACAATAAAAATATAAACATAATCTATAATAACCGCAAGAAAGGTTTAATGGAAATAAAATCATTAATGCCAGGATTTTTTGTGGCATCAGTCAAAATTTGCCATGCACTCTCCCTTTTGCCTAAGAGTGCTTTGTAATTACCCCCCCCCGAGGGGGAATGTTAACTTGATCTATTATGGCAAATGTAAAACTATGTGTCTCTCCACTCTCCATTAAACCTTTCTTGCAGTTGTTATAGATTGTGTTTATATTATATTCTTTGCTAACGGAGATCTCCGTTACTTATTTTAAAGCTGTCTCGCTATGTTAAACCCATTTAACATAGCGAGACAGGTTAAAAAAAAAAGCAATGGAGAAAGCAAGATCTCTGTTGCTTTTTACAAACTGTTTCGTTATGTTAAATGGGTTTAACATAGTGAGACGGCTTTAAAATAAGCAACAGATATATCTGCTGCTTATTTTAAAGCTGTCTCACTATGTTAAACCCATTTAACATAGTGAGACAAGTTAAAAAAAAAAAGAAATGGAGAAAGCAAGATCTCTGTTGCTTTTTACACACCGTGTTGCTGTGTTAAAGGAGTTTAACATAGCAAGACAGCTTTAAAAAAAACAACGGAGATCTCCGTTGCTTTTTTTAAACTTGTCTAACTATGTTAAACTCCTTTAACATACCGAGACAGTGTTTTAAAAAAGACTTATACTAATGGCAAAAGTCCGGGCGACCAGACCTTTTTCCATTAGTATAAGTCGATTTACAACGTGCACAATGACCAATCAGTGTGCACATTTTGGAATATTAATGGGGGGGGTCATGGTATAATGGCAAATAAGACATATGTACTGGTGATTTAAATTAATTCAATTTAATCTGAGCTAAGTGTTTTTTCAAAAAAGTGGCGCCAAAAAGTTTTTAAAACGGGTATTGATTTGTTCGCTCAGTGTTCTGAGGAAGTCTGCATATCGCAGATGAAAGCGCGTAAACATTCACTTAATGCAATCCATGTTTGTTATTTTTTAACTGAATAAATTATTTTTGTCCTTGTTCGAGTCCAGTTTCACTTCTAGTCTGGTTCAACATAGCGGAGATGGACTGTCATCTCACAGAAGATTTTCAGGAGTTGTTATTCGTTACCAGTTTTTGTTTGTTGGCGTGGCAGCTAAGGACAGTATGAATGAGGTGACAGAGACTCTATTGGACAAGGATGAGGTGAGGCAAATTAGAGGGGAAATAAATATTTTGTGGGACAATGTTACCCGATTAACTGAGGTAGTTGGGCAACTTCAAAATACCATACTCAATTTGAGAAGTACCAATACAGATGAGAGAAAGAATATCTTCTACGCAAGCTTACATACCTAATGGATAAGGAGATCCCATTAGGGACATTACTGATGTGCCTAAAAAAATACGACAGGATTGTAATTCTATTCATTACATCAGCAATAACTCTGAGCATGATTTTACATTTGATTTTTCACTGTTCCAAGTTGATGACGACATAGAACGCAGTCAAAACGTATGCTATGACTGCAAAACCTAAAATGGATTTTATTAAAGGTACTGTGATGAATTCATCTAGCTCTAGAGGCAAGAAAACAGATGTATTACATCAAAATGTACGTGGACATTGTAATTTAGATACATTTTTAACTAGTGATTATGAATTTAATACTATTGTAAATCACAATGAAATGTCATGCACAACAATAATTCGGTGAGTAACAAGGGTACTGTGAAAGATAAGATATATAGTTTAGGTAAACTGTTATTAACAGTGAAGAGTATAAAAACAGACAATGCGTATTTATTGAAGTGCATTACCTTAGGGATAGTACCAATGGGGCTTAGGTTTTTTTAAAATGCCAATGGGAGTGAGCCTGGATAATGATACTAAGACTGAATTCAACAACTTGTTTAACAGTTTTGGTATCAGTTATATGAACTTGATGAATGATGAGAGATTAAGTGGTTTAGTCAGTGAAGTGGAAACATTAAACAATGATATTGTGACAGACTTGGTGTTTCCCAAATGGCATGAATTATATGAAAAACAATATAAATTAACAGATATTAGACAAGCAAAGATATTTGATAGGAAGAATAAAAAACTTCATTGTGACATGGAACAATATCATAATAACAGAGCATATTTATGGAAACAGGAACAAGACAGGGAATATAGGAACACAACCTTAGATAATAGGGAGATACATAAGGAAACAGGAACGAATTTTCAAGGGGGTCGGTACTTCCCACCATCACAAAAATGGAATTACCGACAATGGAACCATCAAAGCAGATGGTAAATACTGGTATTGCACACACTGAAACTATACATCAGAAATATATCTCTTCTTCTAATGACCTTAGTATGTTCAATAGTATGAGTCAAAAGGGAAATGCCGATGATATAGTTTTTGAATACAATGATTTAAAAGTATTCAATTATACCAACCTTAACATTAAGGAAGAACATTTTTCCCTTTTTAAGAAAGGTATGAAATATATACTTACAGTAAAATTTAACTTAGTTGATATTATCACTGAGGTTAAATTATTCTGTCGTAGGCTAAATTTGGCCCTTACAATGCACAACAATACCGAGCGGACACTGTCTAATGAATTGAGGAAAAAAAGTACTTTTATACCTATTGCACACAAGAAAGTGATTAGTTTTGAGGAACTTACCTGTCATGATATTTATAGATATAATAAAATGAACAAGGTATGTAAAAATATTGATAATCTCAATGCCGATGAGAGGAAGTGTTTGGCTGAATTGATTACTAATAAAGAAATACGGGTTATGAAGCCCGATAAAGGAGCAGGGATAGTCTTATATAATACTATGGACTATATTAATAAGGTACAAAGTATTTTAATGGAAACAGGTAACTATGAAATTATATCCCTTAATGAGATAAATATAGGATACTGTAAAATTAATTTAGCACTAGATGAATATCTTGTGGACAATAGGATTTCTGAGGAGACATATAAATTTCTTAAGGTTGAGTTCCCTGTGTTAGCGACAATAGTAGGCATACCCAAAATACATAAGGATATTTATAATCCCCCATTCTGCCCCATCATATCGGGTAGTAAATCTAAGACATTTAAAATAGGGGTAGCCATAGATAGATGGGTCATACATATATATATGTTAACACTCCACATCTTGTAAAGGACTCATGGATGTTTTTGTCCCATCTTACTTCAGA
The DNA here is from genome assembly GCF_019279795.1 of Protopterus annectens. Taxonomy (NCBI): domain Eukaryota; kingdom Metazoa; phylum Chordata; order Ceratodontiformes; family Protopteridae; genus Protopterus; species Protopterus annectens. The sequence goes on from NC_056726.1 coordinate 1,693,887,021, forward strand.
CATATGGAAAAGAAATTTGATTTTTATTACTATAGACATCATTGATTTGTTCTCATGTATCCCTAGACAACAAGGAATAGAGGACTTTTGTGAGAGTTTGAGAAGATATTCCCATCTTAGTTGGGACCGTATTACTTTAATTACTGATATGATGGGGTTAGTATTGGAGAACAACTATATATATTTTGAGGGGGAACACTACAAACAGACCAAGGGGGTGGCAATGGGGGCCTCATGCACCCCCATATTCGCTAACTTAGTCATGCTGGAATGGGAAAACCAGCATTTATTTGGTAGTGTTTATTTTCAACATGTAGTGTATTATACAAGATTTCTGGATGATATGTTCCTGTTGTGGGATGGACCAGTGGAACTTAAGACATGATTTCATTGATTATTTAAATCTATCTAGTAGTTTTTTGAAATTCACCCACAAAGTTAGTACAGATGGCATTGCCTATCTTGATACATTTATAAGACACACAGACACAGGATTTCAATCTGAAATACACAGGAAAGAAACATTCTCCAGTGGATACCTGGAATACACTAGTAATCACCCCAGTCATATATTAAGAAATATTTTTAAAGGGCAATGTATACGGGTGGCCAGAATGTCTTCTAAATATGAAGTAATGATAAACGAAATCCATATTATTAGGGATATGTTTATTAATAGAGGCTACCCTATACCATTACTGGATGATATTTCATCTTATGTTATAAAGGAATGGGGAAAAAAATACCCACTGATATTGGGCACTGTATTGAACAGTAATACTATTCGAGCTAACAATACAGTGGAGTCAGATTTTAATAGAGTGTGTGTATTGACATATTCCCCTCATGTGAATGAGATTAAAAATATTATACATAAACATTGGAATACCCTGATAGTTGATGTAGAAGTAAAAAAGGAGGTAGGAGAAAGACCATGGGCAGGATTCACGAAGGCTTGCATGGAGTCTAAGAGACGTGTAAGACTCCATGCAAGCCTCGCGATCCAGGAACAGCCCTAAACTCCGTGTAAGAGACCAGCTAAAACGTCTCTTACATGGACTGGGCGTGGATATGCTAAATACCTCACTTGCAGCCGAAAGGCATGCAAATGAGGTATATTAGAGATCCACGAAGCAGAAACCAGCCCGTGTAAGAGATGTGTTAGCTGCAGAAATGTACTCAGTTGACAACTGAGTACGTTTCTGCAAATAACACAATGGAGCCATGTCAGCTCCAAATAAAGTGTGCATATGAGTCATGCAGCATACCAATGGCCAAATATGTGGCCATTGTCAAGGTACCCTGATGCAAATATAAGAAAATATTAATGTTTAAACCCAGCGCAACCCCATGCAAATGGGCTGCGCTATATAAAACATAAAAATGAAGGTTATAAACCCACAAATGTGGGTTTTATGCAATACATGGATTTACAATGCAGGGACTAGGAGACCTAAAACAAGATGGCCACCGTGTAGTGGTTGCTAAGGGGGGAAGCCAAGTCAAGACATGTAACTAAGCATTAGTAGGCAATCCTATGTAAATGAGTGTTAGGATACTGAATCCCACTGTCACATAGCAAATGAGCACATTCAGAGTAGTGTAAGAGTTACATAAGGGGTAGGAACAGAGTAAGAGATAGGTGACATCACAGGGGGGAATGTCAGAAAGAAATGCAGTCTATTGGAGGACAGTGTTATGTGACCTGGCTGTGTGGATACTGGCAAAGGCTGTTGTCACCCCCACAGTGCCTTGAATAGGCAAGGCTGGAAACACAAACATTCATGCAGACCAACAAAGATGCATGCAGACCAATCACATCCCAGCATGGAGAATGGTATTATCTGACCTGCAACAGAAACCTGGGTCAAGGCTCAGAAGATCACCGTAATACTACCATGTCTTTATGAAAGTACTGAACTAGTACACTATGCAGCAACAAAGTTTGGCCAGTCAAACAGGATGTAGACAATTCTATGCAAACTATCCCATGGCAAACCTGCAGGCACAGCATAATGCCAGTTAGGTTCACACACAAAGTAGCTGGCCAGTAAGAACACAACCTGATGTCCAACACTGAACTGTACATGTGAAATGTAGATGAGGTCCATACACAAACACAAATGTGGTGGACCACAGATCCCAACATATAGGTTCATAGGTTCATACTAGGCTATCTGCCCTGGTGGAATTATAAGCCTAGGCCGATTCTGCATGGCTTTCGCCACCCCTTGATTTGAGCATACTGTGCCCTTTGTAAGGTCTAGTTTACTGTGCCTCTGTCTAATAGAGACATGGGAGTAATTCCTGGGACAAACCTACGAACCCCCATCCATAGTTTATTGTTTCATAGTTAAGTACTAGGCTATCTGCCCTGGGGCATTTGTAAGCCTAGCCATAGTGATATGGCTTTTGCCACCACATGTAGTGGTACAGAATAGATTTAGAATACTGTGCCTCTGTCTAGTAGTGACACAGTGAAGATCCCCTTACATAAATTAATTAGTTTACTGTGCTCCTGTCTAGTAGTGACACAGAGGTGACCCCCGGGGTAAACCTACAATTTCCCATCCACTCATCAAGGTTTCTCTTGAAGAGTGTCAGTGAGGGGCTCTGCCCAACATGAACTGGGATTCTGTTCCAGAGCATGGGAAGCCTCTGGGTTATGAATCTATTCCTCCAGCATGTTCTATTCATACTTGTGCCTAGGTTTAAGTTTGTGGCTCTTGTGGTTCTGATGGATTTGGATCTGTTGAGGTGGAGCATGTCCAGCAGATCCTGATTGGACATGGCTTTGTATGTCAGGCACAGATCACCTCTGAGCAGGCGGTATGCTACTGAATAGAGCTGGAGTTTCTTTAGTCTGGCAGAATAAGACATATGTTGGAGACCCTTGATTCTCTTGGTGAGGTACTTTTGAGATCTCTCCAGCTGCTGCAGGTGGCGGGTGAGGTACATACCAAATAGGACATTGTACTCAATCATGGGTCTGATAAGGGAGGAGTATAGGGGTACAATGACCTCCTTTGATCTGGATGTGAATCCCTCCATGATAAGGTGGGCAAGGTAGAATGTCTTTCTAACCACTTTGGCAACATGGGTGTCAAATGAGAGGTCGCTGTCGACATGAGTCCCCAGGTCTCTGATTACTTCTTCCATACTCAGTGGGTTACTGTCTATGTGATAATTTGTGGGTACCTTGTTTTTCCCAAAGGGGTTGACTATACATTTTTTGGCATTTACTTTAAGGCCATGACTCCAGCACCAGTTGTCCGTTTCTGTGAGGCCATTCTGTAGGATGTATGTGTCAGCTGGTATATCGACTATCGACTATAGCGCCTAGTTTGCAGTCATCTGTGAACTTCGTCAGCCACAACCCTCCAATGTTTGCTTTAACATCTGAGAAATAAATGCCGAATAAGAGGGGTCCCAGGACAGAGCCCTGTGGGACACCACTTGTGACTGGCTTTGAGTCTGACATGGCTCCAGCGATTTTGACTTTATGGGCTCTGTCCTTTAGCCAATTTGCAACCCATCTACTGACATATGGGTTTACATTTATGCTGCTGAGCTTATCTATGATGCCTGAGTGGGGTATTGTGTCAAAGGCCTTAGCTAAGTCCAGGTAGGCTGTATGGACTGCTTTGCCCTCATCAATGGCTCTAGTGACTGTTTTGAAAAAATCAACCAGGTTCAAAAGGCAGGTTCTGCCCTTTACAAAGCCGAACTGGGTGGGATCAAGTGTCTGTAGGTCCCCAATGTCTCTGTTTATGAGTTCCATAATGATTCTTTCCATAGCTTTGCAGACCAGGCTGGTTAAGCTTATGGGGCGGTAGTTCCCAGGGTCTGTAGAATTACCACTTTTGTGGAGTGGGACCACTGTTGCTGTATGCCAGTGTTCAGGTACATATCCTGTAGTAAGGCTAAGGTTAAATAGCATTTTCATGTGTGGGTTAAGCTCCTCTTGGAGTTCACGTAGCACGCAACCCGGGATACCGTCAGGTACCATTGATGCTGTGTTTTTAGCTTTGCTGAGGGCTGCTCTCACCTGGACATCTGAGATGACAGGGAGATTACATTCAGCTGGGATAAGTATTTCATCATTTGGGGGTGAGGGAGGGGAGAAATTTGCACTGAACCTGTCAGCCAGAATGTTGGCAATATCTGTGTGTTCAGTGTATTATTTTTCGTTGTGAGCTAACTGTGAGCATATCTGAGGGATTCTGCCCAGGTTTCTAACACAGCTGAAGAAGGCCTTGTGGTTATCTTTAGTGTCCTTAGCGAGTTTTCTCTCAAAGTTGGCCTTGGATGTTTTTATGAGGGAACGTAGCTTTCTGCTAGTGTTGATCAGAGATGCCTTCCCTTTATGGGAGTTTGCTCTATTGTGCAGTAGCTTCCTTCTTTTGTTATACAATTTGTTTCTGGCTGAGGTTCACCAGACAGGACGCTTGCCCTTGGTGGAGAGGGTCTTGTATTTATTTGGGATTGCATGATCCATGCATTCTTGGAGATGTCCATATAATGCCTTTGTGAAGGATTCAGCATTTTGGGATGTGGTTTCCACTGGCCCAGTGGGCTTAACGGATACCATCTCGGTCTTAAGAAGAGTGAAGTCGGCTTTTGAGAAGTTTTTCACTATAGTCTTTTGTGCTGGGGGTGTAGGTGGGATATGTATATCCAGGGTGATTAGTTTGTGGTCAGATCTCACTAGTGAGGGGTATACTTCCGGTGTGGAGCATTTTGTCCTCATGTATGTGATGATCAGGTCTAGTATATTATCTCCCCTAGTGGAAGATGTGACTAGCTGTTCCAGTGCATTTGAATTTATGAATTCCAGGAACCTCTGGGCCAGGGTGTTATGGCTAGAATAATGCACCCAATCTATGTTAGGGTAGTTGAAATCTCCCAGTATGATGGTATTTGGTGATACATTGATATCCTCCAGTGTCGTCAGGAAGGCTGAATGGGGTTCCTGAGATTGGGAGGGTGGTCTGTAACATGCTACCAGTTGTATAGCTGTTTTTCCTATGGTTAGTTGCACCTGTATGGTCTCCGATGCTTCATGTGTTGCTACTAACCTGGAGGTGTGGGTGTCCTTCATGAATATGGACATTCCCCCTCCCTTTGTGGTTCTGCCTGGGTTTTGGGGTCAAAAAGCATGATACGAGGTATATCCTGGTAGCGCTGGGGCACTCTCAGGAGCCTTGAACCAGGTTTCCGTTACTGCACAGACATGAATGTTCTCCATACTGAGGAGTGCTTCAAGAGCATGCATCTTGAGATTTAGATGTCTGGCGTTGAGCAGCATTAGCCTTATTTCTTTTCCATTTTCGTTTTCTAAGGAGGTGGGTTTGTCTTTTGAGCATTGCTTAAAACAGGCACTATGGGGGTGGCAAGAGCCTTAGCCAATATCCGGAAGCCCAGTGGTGACAGGTGTAAGCCGTCCCTTGCGAAGCAGCGTGGCTTGTCCAACATGTCATCCCAAGCAGACAGACATTGGATGCCCTTAGAATGACACTAGTACTTGAGCCAATTATTAAAGCTGATCATCTTGTCATTGTATTGTGGCATCATTCTTGGTGAGGGCAAGATGCTGCTCAGGGTCAGGGTCATACCAGCCTGGGTTACATAATCAGAGAGCACCTCTATGTCTCTTTTCATGTAGTCCAGAGAGGTACGTCTCAGGTTATTCATGCCAGCATGGACAATGACGGAGTCAAATTTGTACTTGCTTTGGAGTGACCTGAGTGCATGTGTTATGTGGTGGATTCAGCTCCTGACAGGCAGCTCACAGTCACCCTCTTCTTGTTCAGCCTGGTAAGCGGGACATCAGTGTGTCTCACTATAGAGTCACCTGTTACTAGTGTATCAGGCATGGTGTTTGGCCTTATGGGCTGTGATTGCTTGACACACTGATTTATTTAAGTATGTGTTGCATGTGTTATGTTTTGAGGTGGTGGAGTTTTGGGTGTCGAGCACCCTGTCGAGATTCTTCATGAAGAGATTCATGGAGGTGCTCTGCCTCACATGAACTGGAATTGTATTCCAGAGCAAAGGGAGCCTCTGGGTGATGAAACTGTCTCGCCAGCAAGTTCTATTTATTTCTGTGCTGAGGTTCAAGTCCCTCGAGCGTGTGGCTCTAAGGGATTTAGATTTAGTGAGGTGGAGCATGTCCATTAATTCTGGATTTGACATAGCTTTGTATGTCAGGCATAGTTCGCCTCGAAGTAGGCGGTATGCAACTGAGTAGAGCTGGAGTCTGTGTAAACGGGCAGCATATGGCATTTGTGTGAGACCCATGATCCTCTTGATGAGATACATTTGGGGTCCTTATAATTGCTGCAGGTGTCTGGTAAGGTACATCCCAAAAGGGGCATTGTATTCTATGATGGGCCTGATGACGGATGAATAAAGGGGCACGATTACCTCTCTTGATCTACATGTGAAACCCTTTGTGATGAGGTCTTCCTAACCACCTTGGCAATGTGGTTGTCAAAGGAGAGATTGCTAACAACATGGGTCCCCAGGTCCCTAATAACTCTGTCTGTACTCAATGGGTTTCCGCCCATGTGGTAATTAGTGGGCACATTGTTTTTGCCAAAGGGTATGACTATACACTTATTTGCATTTAGCTTTAAACCATGTCGCTGGCACCAGTTATCTGTCTCTGTGAGACTGTTTTGAAGGATGTTTGTGTCAGCTGGAGAGTCGATTATGGTGGCCAGTTTGCAGTCATCTGTGAAGTTGGTGAGCCATAATCCTCACACGACAGGCTGTACCTCAGAAAAGTATATACCGAACAAGAGTGGTCCCAGGACATAAACCTGCGGGATGACACTTGTGACCGGTTGCGACTCTGACATGGCTCCAGCAACACTCAGTCTGTGTGTTCTGTCTTTGAGCCAGTTTGAAACACATCTTGTGACATAGGGGTTTATATTTAAGCTGGATAGCTTATCTATGATGGCCGAGTGTGGTATTGTGTCAAATGCCTTTGCAAGGTCCAGATAGGCTGTGTCAACTACCTTCCCTTCATCAATTGCTTTGGTGACTGTTTTGAAGAAGTCAACCAGGTTCAAAAGGCAGGATCTGCCCTTGACAAAGCCAAACTGGATAGAATCTAGTGTCTGTAGGTCCCCAATATCTTTGTTTATGAGCTCCATGATGATCCTCTCCATAGCCTTGCAGACTAAGCTAGTCAGGCTCATGGGGCGATAGTTGCCAGGGTCCGTAGAGGCCACACCTTTGTGAAGTGGGACCACTGTTGCTGTATGCCATTCTGTGGGCACGTATCCTGTAGTGAGGCTGAGATTGTACAGCTGTTGTATTTGAGGGATTAGTTCCTTTTGGAGTTCATGTAGGACGCAACCTGGGACACCAGCTGGTCCCATGGAAGCAGTGTTTATTGCTTTGGAGAGGGCAGCCTTCACCTGAGCATCAGAGATGTTTGGGAGACAGCCCTCTGCCGGGAAGATACTTGCTCATTTGGGGGGGAGGGGGTGGAGAAGTTTACACTGAACCTGTCTGCCAGGATATTGGTGATGTCTGTGGGTTCAGTGTATATTTTGTCATTTAGAATGAATTTAGAACAAGTCTGGGAGTTGCATCCCAGGTTCCTAACATAACTGAAAAAAGACATATGATTGTCTTTGGTGTCCTGTGCAAGTTGTCTCTCGAAGCTGGCCTTGGAGGGTTTTATGAGGGATCGTAATATGCCACTAGTACTGATCACAGATGCCTTCCCTATTATGGAATTTGCTCTATCATGTAGTAGCTTCCTCCTTCTGTTGTACAGTGTATTTATGGCAGGGTTCCACCAGACTGGATGCCTGCCTTTGGATGATTGGGTGTTGGTTTTGTTTGTGATAGCATGATCCATGCATTCCTGGAGATGTCCGTAGAATGCGTTTATATAGGATTCTGCAGTGTGGTACGTAGTTTACACTGGCCCTGGGGCCTTGAAGGATTCCACTCCGGTGTTGAGAAGTGAGAAGTTTGCTTTTGAGAAGTTTTTCACTGTGGTTTTCTGGCCAGGGGGTGGGGTCAGGATGTGCACATCCACTGAAATTAATTTATGGTCTGATCTTACCAATGAGGGATATACTGCTGGTGTGGAGCATAGAGTCCCCATGTTGGTAATGATCAGGTCTAGTATGTTGTCCCCTCCTGTGGGAGTGGTGACTACTTGTTCCATAGCATTTCAGTTCATAATTTCCAGGAACCCGTGGGCTAAGGTGCTGGGGCTTGAGTAGTGCTCCCAGTCAATGTTTGGGTAGTCAAAGTCACACAATATAATGGTATTGGGAGACATCTTCATGTTCTCAAATGTTTTCTGGAAAGCCAAGTGGGATTCCTGACTTTGAGAGGGTGGTCTGTAGGATGCTGTAAACTGAAAAGCAGTCATGCCCACTGTTATTTGCACATGGATGGTCTGCGATATGTTGTGCAATGCCACTAACCTGGATGTGTGGATATCCTTGATAAATATGGAAACTCCCCCACCTTTTGTGGTTCTGTCTGGGTTTTGGGGCCAAAAACCTGATATGAGGTATAGCCTGGTAGTGCTGGGGTGCTCTCTGGAGCCTTGAACCAGGTTTCTGTCACTGCACAGATATCAATGTTCTCCATACTGAGGAGAGCTTCGAGTGTGTGCATCTTGAGGTTAAGACTTCTGGAAAGTACACACTGGGCATGCTCACACACTTAGATAAATGAGACGTGTCAGTCAGGAAGCCATATCAACTGTTAACTGGGCATGCTCACACACATAGGCCATCTCACAGTTCAGCTGTTGAACACACACATCTGACATGTGTTTGTGTTAATACAGGAAATCCCACAATACAGATATCTGTCCACTGCACACAGTGAAATCACAACAGAGACATAACTACAGTACTGGATCCCACTCACATGCATACAGCTGCTCAAGTTGTTCATAGAGATAGGGAAAGCTATGGCAATAATGTACCACAAACACTTTTAGAGCAACAGATACTTGCATGGTGTGTGCAATTATATGTGTGAGAGAACTGTCCCTGTTGGGAACTACTACAACACACCAGTTTCTGCATATTCCCCCTCTAAACACAGATGATGTCAGCACCCTATAAGTACAGCAGATGAGGGCAGATCTCCAAATAATGTGAGTAGCGCGCTCTGCTACTGCGTCTTGTATTAGTGTCATAACATAGTTAGGTAGGTGTTTGAATCCTACAAGTGTGTGTGGGGGGGTAGTAGTGTGTGTGCAATTACAAGTGTGAGAGAACTGACCCTTTTGGCAACCAGTACAACACACCAGCTGCTGCATATTGCAATCTGTAAACAGAGATGATGTCAGCGTCCTTTAAGTACAGCAGAAGAGGGCAAATCTCCCAGTAATGCAAATAGCACGCTCTGCTAATGCGTCTCTCTCAAATGTCATAACATAGTTAGGTAGGGGTTTGAATCCTAAAAGTGTGTGTGTTTGGATGAGGAGCATTCGTGTGTGTGTGCAATTCTGTATGAAATAAATGTGCTTTTTGGCAATTAGGAGAACACACTACATGATGCACATTCCCCTTTCCAAACACTGATGATGTCAGCACCCTATAAGTACAGCCGGAGAAAGGGAACCTCCCAGCATTTTAAATAGTGCGCTCTACTAATGCGTCTCTTTCAAGTGTCATAACATAGTTAGGTAGGGGTTTGAATTCTGCAAATGGCAAGTGTGTGTGTTTGGATGAGGGGAGTTTGTGTGTGTGCAACTCTGTATGAAAGAAATGTGCTTTTTGCCAATTAGGAGAACACACTACATGATGCACATTCCCCTTTCCAAACACTGATGATGTCAGCACCCTATAGGTACAGCTGGAGAAGGGGAACCTCCCAGTAATTCGAATAGCGCGCTCTGCTAATGCGTCTCTCTCAAGTGTCATAAGATAGTTAGGTAGGGGTTTGAATCATGCAAGTGTGTGTGTTTGGATGAGGGGAGTTCGTGTGTGTGCAATTCTGTATGAAAAAAATGTGCTTTTTGCCAATTAGGGGAACACACTACATGATGCACATTCCCCTTTCCAAACACTGATGATGTCAGCACCCTATAAGTATAGCCAGAGAAGGGGAACCTCACAGTAATTCAAATAGCGCGCTCTGCTAATGCGTCTCTCGCAGGTGTCATAACATAATTAGGTAGGGGGTTGAATCCTGCAAGTGTGTGTGTGTCTGGGGTGGTAGTAGGGTGTGTGTAATAGCAAGTGTGAGAGAACAGTTCCTTTTGGCAACTACTACAATACACCAGATGCTGCATATTCCTCCAGTAAACACAGGTGATGTCACCACACTATATGTACAGCCAAACAGGGCAAATCGCCCAGTAATGCAAATAGTGCACTCCGCTACTGGGTCTCTTACTACTGTCAGAGCACAGTTGGGTATGTTTTGGAAACCCACAAATGCCACGTGTGTTTGTGTCACACAAAATGCCCATGTGTGGGTTGTTGTTCATAATGCATGACATTGCTTAAACCAGTAATGGCAATGCACACATGATGTATGTGTGTGCCACATACACATATATACCTGTGATCTTCAATAGTTCCCATGTGTGACACGTGCCTCAAGTGAATAAATGGTATTTGCACTGCATAACATTATGACTGTGTCTTACTGTGCAGGGGCTGCATGCGGTATGTGTATATACAGTGTGAGTTGTATATGGTATCATCCTAACAGCGGGGGATACACATCTGCTCTGGGCCATATAGTCTACATGTAGTCGATAAACAGGTGTTGCATGTTCCCACCTGTTGTGGGAGTGGTAACATGTTGTTCCACTGCAATTCAGTGACTGCATGCTGGGAACCTTTCAGCTAGTGTGTTGTAGCTACAGTAATGCTCACACACAATGTTCGGCTGGATGCAGTCCAGCCATATAAAGACATATGTAGAAACCGTCATATTCCCAGTGTTGTCAGGGAGGACAGGTGAGTTTCCTGTGTATGGGAGGGTTGTGTGTGCCAGGCTATGAACCAGAAGGCAGTCCAACACACAGTTAGCTGCACATGGATAGGCCCTGATGCTTTGTGCTGTGCCAACAACCTGGAGGTGTGTGTATCTGTGGTGCCTTGAGATAGCTCCCCCGTTCATGTGTGGTGCATGTGTAGGGGACGACAGGCATGTTATGAGGTATAACCTGGCAGTGATGAGGTGCACCTGTGAGCCTTGAATCAGGAAAATGTTACTGCACAGATATTGCAGTTCACCATGCTGAGGACAGTGTCCAGTGCATGCATCTTGCGGTGTACACTGCTGGTGTTGTGTAGCATTACTGTAAGTGTCCTATCCCGTGTGATACCCGCGGAGGTGGCTATGTAATCTGAGCCCTGCATCAAAAGGCACTATGTGTGTATCAAGAGGCTTCGCCAATATATAATGGCCCATGGGTGACATGTGCAAGCTGTCCCTCGCAAATCATTGTGGCTTCCCTAGCATGTAAGCACATGCTGACAGGCATTGGATACCCTATGAATGACATTGGAGATTGAGCAAAATGTAGACATAGAACACCCTTCCTACATATTGTGGTTGCATACCTGGTGAGGGTATGATGGCAACCAAGGTCAGGCTCATACCAGCCCATGCTACATGCTGAGAGAGCCCTTCTATGTTCCCTATCATGTATTACAGGGAGGTACATCACAGGTCATCCATAGTGGCATGGACAATGACTGAGTCATATGTGTCCATGCCTCTGATTGACCTGTATGCATGTGTTATGTGGTGGAGCATAGTGGCCCACGGGCATATCACTGTGAACTTCACCTTGTACAGCCTGTTGAGTGGGACACCACTGCACCGGCCAAGAGAGGTACCTGACACATCTGTAGCAGGTGTGTTGTGTAGCCCTAGAGGCTGTGAGTGTTTGGCACACAGGATGTGTGTGCCATGTGTGGCATGTGCTCTGTTCCGACTTAATGTATGCCTGTGTGCCAGCTGCGGAGGTGTGTGATGCTCAGGCAGGATGCTATTCTGAGGCTCCAAGTATGCCCCAGTGTGTTCATGTGTTTGGATTGCTGTCAGTGCAGGTCTATGTCAGACTGTTATTGTAGTCACTGTAGGATGTCATGCCACCTGACAGGGTATGCCAGCACTGGGTTCAGAGTGCTCAGTCCCCAGATTGGCTATGTGGTTGCATCTCACACATGTGTTGTACATTCCTGGCCAGGGGAGAGGGTTGACTGCATACATGTGGCAACTGTGACATTGTCACATGACTGACATATTCCACAACTGGACCATAGAGGTGATTCACAAGTTACCTTTGCACATGCTACCATAGTAGTGTGATTGCCATGGTGATTACCAACACATAGGGCCAATGGGGAACAACATACTGAAGGTGAGTATGTGTGGGTGTAGTGCTTCTGAATTCATAGCACTGGCATTTATGTCTGCACACGTGGGCAAATGCCAGGTAAGTCATATGCAATGTGTCACAGGCAACGTACATGTGAACAGGACAGACAGTGACGTTCTGTCAAGTGAGACATCGACATACGTATAGTAAGCTATGCAGATGTCACTAGGAATCCACAGAAGCTCTGTAAATCTGCATTGCAGGTGGAATCAGTGTTCCAGGGAACCTCAAGCAAACATGCATGCAAACAAAGCTACAGTAAGCAGGGCTGGAAGTAGTCCATTGTACAACAAAGAAGGGGTACCACTTCCAGTAGGTAACAGTGGAAATAGGCAGGCACTATAAACATGTACCCAGGAATGCACAGCTCAGATGTCCATGGTAACACTTAATTTATTTCAAATGTAATTTAATTTAAATTAGATTGGTACTGCACACATATCAACATGCGCAAACATCCACATTGCATAGCCGTTGTGGGCAACATGCCACCATTAGTGTACATATCCATCATTGCGTATCATTACTTCCATTACCTTCTCCCCTGTGCTACCTATGTATGTGGCTATCTGTTGACATCCTTACCACCAGTATGCAAAGATGTGCAGCTGTTACACTATGGTACTTACTATGAGTGTAGGTAACGATTCAAGACAGTCATACAGTTACTGCATCAGGCATGCTGGGATATACACACAATCATATCAGCACACTGTACTGTTACCAACATGATACTATTATTACACTTCTATGTAGTCACCCTGTGCATCAGCAACATGTTAACCTGTTCCTGCACTGATGTTAGAGATTGCAGGAGGTGGCACAGTTTCATCATATGCACAGGGTGTAAACTAGGTATGCCTGAGTCTGCCACTGATACCACCAATTGACATGTCTGTATATGTGTGTTGGTGAGGGACAGCAGTACAGGGTGCAGTGTGTGTGTGTGTATGCGGTAGCCCTAGGTGTTAACATTTCGCATGTGCATATGCATGCACACAGTTCCACCTCATGGCTGCCATATACCAGAGATTGTGGACAGCCACAGACTGCACCTGCCAGGTCATACAGATCAGTGTCTGTGGCCACAGACACGGTACCTGTGCCTGGCAGGGGTGCTACGGACCGTATCTGGTACTAAGCCAGACTGGGTACTGTCATCAGAAGCGGGTGTTTGTTGACTGGAAACAGGTCCCTGTTGGGACTGTCCAAAGCCACATGCACGTGGTCTCCTGGGGTGGTCTGATGACAGCACAGACCCAGCATTGCTGGGGCTGCTGCTGGCACTATGGGGGGTGGCCGCGGGCCTGTTGTCGTCTGCGCTGACTGCCAGCTGCTGCTGTTGCTGGCATACGGCCACATCGACGCCGCAACCGTGCACCATTGCCCTGGCTCATGGACGTGTAGTTGTGGAACTGCTGTAATATGTCCCCACAACGTCTGTCTATGACATCGGTGAAATTATGGATAGCATCCGCAATGTCACGCATACTGTCAGTCATGGCTGTGCGACATGCTCTCAGCTCCCTCAGACCCTGTCTGGTGTACTTTTCCATACGTGACTGTGCATGCATGACAGCCCGAAACATAGCTGAAGTTGACAGACCTCTTTGGGCGTGTCTGCCAGAGGCAGTACGCCAACGGATGCTCTCACGAGGACCCATGGGCAACTGTCTGTGTGGTAGCATCTCAGGACGCTGCCCATGGCTGCTGTGTGGGGAAGCATGTGCCACAGCTACCACATTACCCTGGTCAATGTCCACTGTAACCTGTCCATCACCTAGGGACATTGGTGACATAGGATGTACTGGCAGGATGACTGTGCGCAATGATGGGGTCGACAGCTGTGTACTGTCAATTTGCTGATCAATGATGGACCTTGACACACCTTCCTGTGCCATTACACAGATATCATCATTATCAGTACCTGTGGCACCAGATTCAGGTTCCCTGCTGCAGGACACCAGAGCAGCACCAGAACCGGTGGGAGGAAGACAGGAAACACAGTTTACAATGTCTACACAATGTTACCAGTGATGCACACATGCGCACATGCACGCATGCACACATGCACACATGCACACGTGGACATGTGGACACATGCACACATGCAGATGTGGGCACGTGGACACGTGGACACATGCACACATGCATACATGCACACCCCGCAGTATACACACAGAGCACTACTGAGTTAGACTATTATTACTAGCACTATCAAAACTATTATAGGTATTGTTAATACTCACTCACCAGCATGGATGTGGTGTGTGTGTGTGTGTGTGTGTGTGTGTGTGTGTGTGTGTGACACTTGGGTTGAGGGTGTTCTCTGGCTAAAACAAGGGTTGCTAACTTTGTTTGCCTGGCCTTAATGTCACATGTAGGGGTATGGATTTGCACCCCAGCCTCTCATCTATTTCACATCTGTTATCCCTGTATGATGGATATTGTGATGTATACTAGGGGCACCATATAAGAATTTTGCAAAACCCACTTAACATTGAGTCCAGTTGTTACACACTCACAACCACCTCCACACAGGATATGAATGACAAATACAACACACAAAGACACACACACACACACACACACACACACACACACACACACACACACACACACACACACACACACACACACCTGTCATGTCTGGGATTAGAACTCCTACCTAACTAGGTTATTACAGTACAGCACTATGCAGTTATATGACGTGACATGAAGATTACTGGAGTACTCCTTCCCCAAAGGTATATTTCACAGTGAATGACAATAGCAGGATTGCCAAAGTAGAGCATTTGAATTGTAGTGAGTGTGACTAGCCAAACATGCATTGCTCCCTACACAGACATAGGAACAGACACAAAAACATCCACAACTTCCAAGTGTGGGAATAGAACCCTTACCAGAGTTCTATATTACACTGTTATAGCATGCGCCACAGAGATCACTGGAGTACTCTTTTCCCAAAGGTGTACTTCACAGTGAATTACATCAACAGGATTGCCAAAGTAGGGCATTTGAATTGTAGTGAGTGTGACTAACCTAAAATGTCCTAATTAATCTGTATACATCAGCTGCTGTTTTGGCCAGAACAAAAATAACCAGCCTTTGCAGGTCATGAACCCAGGACCCTATAAACTACACTCACAGTAGTTAACCACTAAGTCATCACAGCAGTACGACACTGAGGTTTCACCAAACTAATCCCACCATAGGAAAATCAAACTGAACATGTGAAAATAATGTATATACAGCTGTCTGTAATAAACCTCTCCAAAGCCAATTTCATGCTACTCAAGTCAGAAGTGACAAAGTTTGTGACACCCATAGAGACAGGAGTTGAAAGTTGAACTGCTGAATCCTACACTAAGGCACTGCATGAGCACATCTGCTTGTACATGATTTGTGCCATCCCACATAGAACCACAACACTGTCCTCCAAAAAAAGGAAGTCAGTCTGGTGGTCCCCTGCCATAAACAGTCTATACAACAGAAGGTAGAAACTGTTGAAGAAAAAAGAATAATCCAAGGATACAAACAACTCCCTTACCAGCCTCAGTAAGAAGCTGAGGATCCCTCATGAAATCCTCCAAAGCTGGTTACGTAACTAAAATCGCCACAGATTCCAAGGACAACCGCAAGACATTCTATAGTTATGTCCAGAATCTAAATGGCAATGCTCACAAGTGCTCTGAGCTATAACAGAATGGCATTACATAGACTGATCCTAAGGATTTTGACAATATGCTGGCAGATTGATTTTGTGCCACATACACCCCCACACCCCCTAAAAGGCCCATGTCAATACCAAAAATTTCCAATTTCCAGTAATCATGGCCACACAGGTAGAAACCTCACTCTCCACAGATTAGAATACAGTATCCATGGGACCAGATGACATCCTAAACTGTGTACTACATGAACTACAAAATGAAATGGCAACTCACCTAACTGTCATGTGTAATCATAGCCTCACATCAGGCTTGGTGCCCACTGAGTGGTGCACAGCTGCAGTTATCCCACTCCACAAGGGATATCCACCTTGGATCCCAGGAACTACCGTCACATCAGTCTGACGAGCCTAATCTGCAAGGGCATGGAATGCATTATTATGGAATTTATGAACGCAGATATTGGCAACCCTCAAACACTAGACCCCACACAGATTGGGCTCATGGAGGGCCAATCTTGTCTCATGAAACTGATTGACTTCTTTGAATAAGTCTCCAGAGCTGTTGAAGAGGGTAAGGTGGTCCATACAGCCTATGTGGACTTCGCCAAGCCCTTCAACACCATCCCCCAGTCTGGAAACATAAATGTACTATGCCAGACATAAATCCCTATGCCACTGGATGGTTTGCCACATGGCTTACTGACAGAACCCAGACTGTAAAAGTAGCTGACTCCAAATCCAGCTCCAGAAAAGTGACAGGTGGAGTACCTTAGAGCTCAGTCCTGGGACCGCTGTTGTTTGGCATCTACATCTCTGAAATACAGACCAACAGTATGGGACTCTGGCTAACAAAGTTAACAGATGACTGCAAAATGGGAGTCATTACTGAATCCCCAGATGATGTGAATATTCTACAAAAGGGCCTTACAGACACAGATACTTTGTACCTGAGCCATGGGATCCAGCTTAATACCAATAAATGTATAGTTATCGTCTTTGTGTAACACTAAACACCAAAAGTGTGATGACAGACCTAGGGACACAGGGGGACAGTGGTCTCACCTTCAATAACAACATGGGCACAAAAGTGGGAAATCTTTTTATGTGGCACACCTCATCACTTTGGGCTTTTCATCCAGAATAATGGAGGTAGTTGTCCCATTGTACTCATCCCTCATTACACCCATTATAGTGTACAATGGCCAATTTGGTATGTACCTCATGAGACATCTGCAATAGCTGGAAAGACCATTGTAGTTGTGTTGTGAAGGGTCCTGGAGTCACAAACTGCATGTGTTGGATATTGGATTGCACAGCATAACTGTTTCCTGACATCACTCCACTGTTGTTGTGTCCCCCACACATACTGGGGGGTTGGGGCCATATATATGTGTGGGCTTCATCTACACAATACATATGTGCCCTTATGCACTACAGAGGCCAGTGTATGTAACAATGGTATATGGCTCAGTATTATTGAGTCCTGGGGGGAGAATGCACCATTACTAACCTAGGTTGTTACAACATGTGTGGGTATCAGAGGTAAGCTGCCTTAAGGTGTTTGGATGTACATAGCCATACAATCCACCTTGGGTAAATGCAGGCCTACTGCCTCCTGCCATACAGACTGTTCTGTTAGTCAGTGTGACTGTGATGGTGTCAGTTATGCCTTGTTATGTAACAGACACATCCCATTGTGTCAACTAAGGTCTTTACCCCCTAGGGATTATGTACAGAGTGTAGATAGAGGCTGCTGAGCTACATATCTGCATTATGTACTGCTGATTGCTTGGTATCCTGTGGCCCAGTCTGTCTTTACTATTGTACTACTTTAAGGCCTTAGCCTGGACAGCAACATATGTCAACCTTTCCAGACTACTGTATTAGTGTAACTGTCTCACAGTTGCATTACTCTGTTCATATGGATGTCAGTGTCTAAACAGCTAAATGACATGGCATATACAACTGTAATAGGGCACACATAAAGCTTTCCCATGTATGCAGACCTGTGTGTGGTGTTATATCATTTGACCTGTCTGTGGGTATATGTTCCAGGCAAAGATTGTCACTTGTATGGGTGGCTCATACAGTGTCCGGATGGCAAGATTGTAACTGTAGGCACAGTGGCTGTTCCATATTGTGTGCACTGTCTACATATGTATCCTCCTATACATATCTCTGCGTATGTATGTGTAGTTACATATAGATGTGTGTGTGTATATGTGTGTATATATATATATATATATATATATATATATATATATATATATATATATATATATATATATATATATATATATATATATATGTATATATGTGTGTGTGTGTGTGTGTGTATAAATATATATGTAAATCTGTATCTGCATATATGTGTCTGTGTATATGCATCCTTGGGATGTTGATTGCTTCCAAATTGTACATTCCCTATGTGAGCTTGACTGTACTGCATGGTATGTTACTGATACCAGCCTGACATCATACAGGTGGGATGGAGTACTGTTAACATCTAGTACCCTTATCATGTAAGGTCCTGGTTATGGGATCTGCAATAGTTGGTAGTGTATTGCAGAGCAGATGTGTTTAGCTGTGGGGGAGGGATACCTATTCTTGCAAGACGTATGTTCTTTAGGCCTCTCAACCCCATTAATGGTGCATGTGGACATATATAGTTTTGTTATGTTCCAAATTTTATCTACAGATGTATGTTCATATATACCTACATAGATATATCTATCTGCTTACACACACACAGACACACACACACATATATATATATATATATATATATATATATATATATTGTTGTATATATGTAGACATATGGATGTAGACATATATAATCTATAGATGTATGTATATCGATATACATATGTTTATATATATATATATATATATATATATATATATATATATATATATATATATATATATACATATTTCAATTATATATCTATTATATATCTATAGCTACATATATAGCTATATTATATCCATTTAGATATATATACACACACACACACACACACACACACACACACACGCGCACACACACACACACACACACACACACACACACACACACACACACACACACACACACACACACACACACACACACACACATCTACATGGGTTTGAGCCTTGCAGAGGCTGTTTATTTTGCTGCTGGGCAGAACAAGGGCCATTGGATACAGAGTGATTAAGGCACTTTTGAGCAGTTGTAAGAGGGTTTGCGCTGGTTTGTGCGGAGGTAAGCACTGCTAACTTCCAGTTTCAGTGTCTTATACACAATTAGCTTCTAAATTGCTTAACTTGTGAAAGGCATTACTTATTCCTGCGCAAACAGGCTTAAACCCACTTACTGCTGCTTAAAATTGTGTACTGCAGCTTACCCAGTGCTAATTTCTTTAAAAGAAAAGAAAAAGGGGTTGATAGGAAAGTGGTGAAATAGGGGCACAAAGAGGGAAAGACAGTAAGTAAAATAGCTAGGGATGTGCATGAAGGGTGTAGGGAAGGTCCATAGCTGCCCATTTTTTCTACACCAACAGCTGTGCATATACACTGAATTTGGAAGTAGATGTGGATACTCATACCCATGAGAGAGGGGTGAGGACAATAATAACATGTTGTGATGCCAGTTAGACCAGATTACATGTGTCCAGTGGACATGTGTGCAAAATGGACAGCTTGGTATGGGGTGAGATTATTTTTTGGGAACAGATTTCCCTTTTTGTGTTTGTTTATTAAGGTGAGAGTGGGATGTTGGGAAGGATAGTAGGTATACTTGGGGAGGATAGTTTGGGTAGGATGACAGACAAGACAGACAAGACAGCATACAGGGTTGGTATATGACACATGTCGGGGGAAACACCTTCAACGGGGAGGGGAGTTTGGAAGTTGGAAGCCCATGAGCCCCCAAATGGAAACAGTGGGACTGAGGTCCCCAACCATGGGCAGTCACTACTGTACCTTCATGGCCTCGATGGTGGCTGTGCTCGGGGTCAGGTAGGAGGGTCAGACTGACCCTGTAATTGTGCCAATCAGCCCTCAAGCTGGTGTAGCTGGTTTCCAAACAACTTGTGGAGCTCAGTACACACCACAGGCCAGACCTGACCATGGGTGACCGGTTCCTGTCCTCCCAAACTCACAGGGGTGGCCCGAGATCCATCCCCTGTGGCTGTTCCACCCGAAGGTGGTGCAGGCCCAATGGATGAGGAGGTCTCAGACAGATATGGGTTAGGAATACTGAACAATATTCAGGATTATTTATAACAGTATGCATACATATTCCCATTAATCAAGGATAACAGTTTTGGAACAATTGCAGACCAAGCAGAACACATGCATCTATAATGCATGACATATGTACAAAGGGAGACAGAATTGTGGCTGGAGCTATGAACACTTGCCCAGTATTGGCATGTTGCTGTGATAACCTCAGGCATTTACTGTCATACCAGGGTTTTTTGTGACATTTGTCGAATGAGGGATATGAAGTCAGTAACTCTCATTGCTGTCACAATGTACTGACTGCAATACTCACACTATGCTTCAGCAGTTCTCAGATAGGTGTTCTGTGAGTAACACAAGAAACAAAGGGTTCCACACACTGCCCAGTCTGCAGAGAACCCTACAGATGGGGGTTTCATCACAAACATAGCACTGTCATGAGAGTTATTACAACATGCAGACTAGTCATAACTACACACACCCTGTTAAACTGATTTTACTATAAATAAAGAATAGCAACACTTGCGATTTGTAGTCATGTCTGACATATACCCCTACTGTCTGTTGGACTTTTTCCACAGTGCATGTTTTTTCAGGTAAATCCCAAAACCATCTGTGGTGATGTTTGCCAAAACACTAGATGTAGGTTCCACTCACAGTGAATGTTACGGCCCAACGCCAACATGATGCTCCTAGATATTTTAGTCTGTTTCCATGCAATTGGCTATGGGAATGTTACCACAGCTGTTCCACATGTAGTCAGCTAGAGAAGGACTACAATTGGTGCAGAGGCCATCAGCTGATCATGATCATCACTTACAGAGCAGAAGCTGCTACCTAAGCAAAGCAGGTGTACATCTCCACATCCACCAGAGAGGGAGTGAGAGGGACAGACAGAAACAAAGTATGTCAGAGAAGGGGTGACTGAGTAAAACCTAAGCATGTTTGTGTCACACAATAACCAGTACAAGGTTTCAAACACCTGACTGACTGTGCATAGCTATCACATGTGTATGGAGTTATTTCATGCACCACATAGGTTACATATTGGTGAGCTGTCTTGATATATATGTGCTGGTAAGTGACATCTGCAGCACAGACATAGTTGCGATACAGTAGGTGTAGCACACGTGCCTGTCCACATGAACAGGTGTCAGTGTCCACACAGCCACACTCTCTTAGGAACTTGTACACATTGCCACACTTGGCAGGGTCATGAATACAATTCCTAACTAGTCAGTTTGCCACAATAAAGTAAAGCATAGGTATCAAATGGCCCACAGGGGTTATCCTGTGTTCTATGGGCAAAAGGTAGGTGAAGGTGTCTGACATTAGAAAGCATGCTTCAGTATGCCAATGGGAGTGGTACTGGGTGTGCATGTGGTCGGAAGCATCATACACCACACACACAGACACAGGGTGCCAGTACTGATGTGCATGTGCGCATTGCTTCATGGGTGTGTAGGGGTTGGCTGTGCCAGAGGGCTGTACAAGGCTAGGTGAAGGGTATACCTTGGCATCAGACCACATGAGAATGGTCTGCATTCTGGCTAAGGGGTGTAGTATCTGGAATGACCCACAAAGGTGGGTATTGTATTCGCCATACAGTCACCTGGGTTACTATTGTGTGTGTGGCCAGTGCTGTGCAATGCTTGCCATGTATGTGTTGTATATTCCATGACATGGACAGTGTCTGGGATGTGCACATGTCCCACATTCATGTACAGTAACATGTGGAAGTGTACCTGGGTTGTCTGGCCCATGTTCTGTACACAAATCATTATCATCAGATGTGCCAATCCTGGCCTCATGTAGCAGGGCCAGGTAATGGACAGCCAGTTGACCCTGCACCTACATTGATAGCATGATACAAAAATATTCCCTGGTGTCAGTGGCATCTGTCCATACAGGGCATGTGTGTGAGGCATGGTATGTCCTTTGTGGATCACATTTGATGGAATTACAGTTGTTGCAGGCATCCAGTGGGAAACAGTGAAGGTGCACTGTCTGCAATTATGTGTCTGTTGTACTGATGGACAAGGTGCCATGTCCTCTGTAGTCCAGTGCAATCACACCATGGTTATTATCTGTGAACAATATACAGAGTTGTTCTTCTTCTTTCGGCTTTTCCCAGTTAGGGGTCACCACAGTGGAACTCCGGTCTGCTAATGATTGGCAGTAGATTTTTTTACAGGTGCTGAGGTGCTAGCTCAATGACCAACCTTCAATGAAGGCACTCCCATTCTACACATGTCTTTCGAATGCCACCCGACTGCAAGGAGGACATGCAGACTCCACACAGAAGGTGCTCCAGCCAAGAATCGAATGGGAGAACCTCTTGCTGTGAGGCAACAATGTTATTGCTGCACCACTGTGGCTTAATATTGTGAACAATATGCAGGGTACTACCCATATAGCAGTTGTTGCCTAGGCACGTGTGTTTTATGAGACATGGGTTCAGAGTGTTCTCTGGGTAATACTAGGGTTGCTTACTTTGTTCACCAGGCCTTGATATCACATCTAGTGTTATGGATTGGCACTGTAGCTTCTCAGCTGATTGATATCTGTTATCATTGTAAGGTGAATATTGTGACATGCATAGGGCCACCATATCAGAAAATTGCAAAACCCACTCCTCAATGAGTCCAGATTTTGCACACTCACAGCCACCTCCACACAAGATACAAATGACACACACACACACACACACACACACACACACACACACACACACACACACACACACACACACACACACACACACACACTTTCCATGTCTGGAAATAGAACTCCTACCTAACTAGTTTATCACACTATAGCATTACACAGTTAGATCGTGTCTGTGAATGGACTTAAAAGCATTGCTCCTTACACTGACAAAGGAGCATGCACACACAAACATCCACACTTGTCATGTCTGAGAATAGAACTCCTACCTAACTAGTTTAGCACACTACAGCATTACGCAGTTACAGGATCCACCACAGCGATTACTGAGCTATTCCTTTCCCAAAGGTGTAACTCCTACCTAAATAGTTTATCAAACTATAACATTACCCAGTTATAGCATGTCTGTGAATGGACTCAAAAGCATTGCTCCCTACACTGACAAAGGAACACGCACACACAAACATCCACATTTGTCATGTCTGGGAATAGAACTCCTACCTAACTAGTTTAGCACACTACAGCATTACGCAGTTACAGGATCCACCACAGCGATTACTGAACTATTCCTTTCCTAAAGGTGTATTTCACAATTGACATCAGCACACTTGCCAAAGTGGGGCAATGGAGGTTGTAGTGTCTGTGAATGGACTCAAAGGCATTGCTCCCTACACTGACAAAGGAACACGCACACACAAACACACAAACATCCACACTTGTCATGTCTGGGAATAGAACTCCTACCTAACTATTTTAGCACACTATAGCATTACGCAGTTCCAGGATCGACCACAGCGATTACTGAGCTATTCATTTCCCAAAGGTGTATTTCACAGTTGATGACATCAGCAGACTTGACAAAGTGGGGCAATGGGGAGGGGATTGGGTGTGCAGGGGCCATAACCCATTCATCTACAGACAGACACACCACACTCAGGCACACACACATTTATATTCCACAGGTACATGTATACAACTGCTAAGTGACTACTGACTTCTACAGTCATGTTGCACAGTTAGCACTAGCAATATAGACACTATCAGGCTTAATGATTTCAAAGACAAATGTCTGCGGTGATAGAAATATGCACATCATGTGGTATTATCCATTTGGATGTGTGCTGGGTGGGACAGGCATCATGATGGTAGGCTCTTTGTGACTGTCACTCTCTTCCATGCATCTATGTATGTGTACTTTTGGCATATTATAGTGTGTTGTCCTTGGATATATGTGTGTATTCCTATCCAATGTGTGGGCAAAGCATTAGTGGTGCATACTGAGGGTGTATGCACTAACATCTGTGACTGATAGATATGTATGATCCACTCTTGTTGACAGTCATGTGCTTCATTTATTTCAGTGTGTGAGCATGCCCAGTATGACCTTTCAGTATTTTGTTGTCTGACATGGCCTTCTTTTTCTCAAAGTGTGTGAGCATTCCCATTATGACTTTTCAGTATTATGTTGTCTGACATGGCCTTAATTTTCCATAGTGTGGGAGCATGCCCAGTATGACCTTCCTTACTTAATGTGTGAGTCCATTATAGGTCATTTGTACTCCAGTGCAGGATTTGTGTTCTACACCTACAGCTATAAAACTGTTTCTGCAGTACATCTGTAGATCAGTTGACAGTATGGGGTCAGGATGGGCAACGTACGGTGGAGTACGGTAGTTAGGTGTGTCTGTGCTGCTTCTGCTACATGGTCCTGAAGGTGGCACAGATATTCAGACATAAGTACTGTTATACACTGTGATGTATTATGTCATCAAGTACTGTCAGGTTGACATATTTGCTTGCAGAGGATGCCCTGGGGAACATAGGGTGAATGCAGCTTTGTCCGGTATTGTCTTCAGCAGCCTACATATACTTGCACACTTGTGCCATTCTGGAGGGGAAGCATCCCATGGTTCTACATCCATTGACATGACAGTATGGCCATATCTTGCTGTGGTGACAACTCACAGCTTTACAGATTCACACAGGTTACCCAGAGGAAGGAGTCATACTTCTGTACATTACCACTACACACTGTGGTGTATGCACAGGATTTTAGCCACCCATTCTTGTGTTTGCAAACAGGGATAGTATATGCACATGGCTGAGTAGTGGACTTCACACACTCCATGCCAGCCATTTTCCAAACCCGCACCCCTCCATTATTCTATCCTCTTCCATACATCATATGGACATACTCTGATATTTTCACGATAGTTATCACCTCATCACAGCAGTAATTACTTATTGGTCCAGAGTTCATAGAGTGAGACATGATGACCATGTTACTGTGATTTGTCCAATTGGGCTTGCATTTGGGTTTTGTGGACTGCATTATGTCATTATGTAGGGGTAGATGTCATAACATACATTGGCAGTGCAGGTGAGAGACAGGCCTTTGGCAGACAACTGCAGGGCAATTGGTAGTGATACAGGCTAGATGTAACAGCCCATTGCATTCTGTCACTACTACAGTCCCAGATTGCAGTAAACTATATTCCCCTGTGGTTACAGGGTGGGTTTGCATTGTGTTCATGGCAATACTACCTGTCAGTATTGATTCAGTGGTGTGGATGCTGGCAGAGTGCTGCTTACAGCTAGGGACAAACCTGCATGGGACACCTGCTCTGCATACTGCATACCTTCACTATTGCCATACACAGGTTTGGGTCATATTGTAGTCATTTATGACAGCAGGGGTGAGACTGGTGAGGTACCTGTGGGTGGTGTTTGTGTGAGCTGGGTGCATGTTTGCTCTGGACAGTACATGCATCGAACTGAGCATCACAGTCGACCAGGCAGTTGATGGAGATGAAGCGCTTGCAGTTGATGCAGACTCTACCCCACTCACCGGGTGATACTTTGATGCATATGTGCGTGCAGTCTATGGCACCCACTACCTCACGGTATTCTGCTATTTGGTGGAAGAGAGGCATATTACTGACCAATGCCTCACGGGTGTTGGGGAAATATATGTGCTCACCAGTATGTGCTGACATGGCATCCAGGAACTGGTGGAATACCCTGAATGCTGATGCCTGTGAGATGCCCATCATATCCCCAGTTGGCCTTTTGAAGGTATCTGTGGCTAGTATTCATAGACCTACACATACCTTGGTATCTACTGGGATGGGTTTCCCTCTGTTAGTTCTGTGTGTGAGGTGTGGCTGGCACAGCTCCACAATTTGTTGTAGGAGGTCCCTGTCCACCCTGTAGTGCTCCACTATCTCCAGCTCATGTAGCCCCTGGTAGGTGACCCTGGGTCTGTACACTCTTCTCTGTCTCTTCACTGTGGGTTGGTTGACAGCATTCTCATCTGCACCACCCTCAGCCTCTTCCACATGCCGATATATGATAGCTGCTGCAGCCCATATCATTTTGTTGCTTTTGTTATTTAAAAATTCCCCACTTGTATACACTGTTAGTGTAGAGTGTGTGGGAAAAAATAGAGGGAAAGGTGTTTGCATAGTTTATAGTGTGTAATTGGCTGATTCTGATACATTTAACCTGCCAGCTATGATAGTTCTCCTTGGTTACCTTCTTACTGCTGGTTTCCCTTCCCATTGCCTTCCTGTTTAAGCCTGGGGCTGCACCGCTCAGAGTGCTCAAATGTGCACAGAGCTGCTATTTCCTGGTTTATTTTTTTTCTTTAAAACCCGGTGCCGCCCCCCCCCCCCCCCCCCCGCTTAGGCAATGTAAAGAGTGATAGGCAGCCTCAGACACACCACCTTGCTTAGCTCTGCTAAGTTAAGGGCAAACCCAAGCCACAGGGCTCCAATCTGCTTACAGTATAGCTGACACACACCCCATCATGCCAGCTTACTCCTAGGCTTGCACCAGCTATTCATGCTCTTAGACTGTTGGGAATTGACTAGCATGTTGGGGAAAACTGGGATTCATAGGTTCATAGGTTCATAGGTAGGTACTAGGCTATTGGCCCTAGGGCCTATATAAGCCTAGCCAAAAAGGTACCCTGGCTTTCGCCACCCAAGAAAATTATTTTCCTTTACCCCTATCAAACAGAGCCACAGAAGTGATCCCCGGGGTGAATTTCCTATTTCCCATCCAGTCATCAAGATTTTTCTTGAAGAGTGCTAATGAGGAGCTCTGTTTGACATAGATAGGTAGTCTGTTCCAAAGTATGGGAAGTCTCTGGGACAGCAATCTATCCCTCCAACATGTTCTGTTTATTGTGGTGACAAGGTTTAGGTCCCTACAGCATGTAGCTTTGAGGGATTGGGATTTCTTTAAGTGGAGCACATCCAACAGCTTTGGGTTTGACATAACTTTGTATGTTAGGCAGAAATCGCCTCTGAGTAGGCGATATGTGACGGAGTAAAGCTGGAGTTTTTTGAGACGGTCTTAGTAAGGCATCTGTTTGAGGCCAGTAATCCTCTTTGTGAGGTATTTCTGTGGCCTCTCCAGTTGCTGTAGATGTCTTGTGAGGTACATACCAAAAGGGGCGCTGTACATAGGATTGCCTGCTAATGCATAGTTGCATGTGTCACACTGAGCCTCCCCCTTTAGCAACCACTACTCACTTTATATGTTGTCTTCTGACTGCCATCGGCTTGCATGGCAGAATAGTGATTTTAGTTAGAATGCTTATTTTAGGTTTATTTTATTATTTTCCCCAAGATCCCATTTGCACACCGCTGCCCTACGCTTAAACAGCAGAGTTCAGCTTAATTGTTAATTTTTTTTTCAAAACATTTTGGCATGCCAATGGCCATATATTTCGCCATTGGCATGCTTTACACAGCATATACACCCTTTATTTGGAGCTGCCATTGCTTATTTTGTAGTTTGCAGATATGTATTCGGTTAATAACTGAGTACATTTCTGCAGACTACACTAATCCTGCACTGACAGCTTCCAGCTTCTTGGATTGCAAATTAACCTCATTTGCATGTTTTTCACCTGCAAATGGGGTAATTTGCATCCCCGAGCTCTGTCTGTGCAAGATTTGTTTAAGGGCACACACGCACTTCCCGGGAGCTCGTTCCTAGATTGCACATCAGCCATACTGCTGAAATTAGCTCTTAGGCCAATCCTGCACAGCTTCGGCAGCTTGCTGAATCTGGGGGTTTGTTTTTTTATTCAGCAAAACCTTACATTAAAAAAATTTAAATGATGTGACATTTGGTACTGTAGATGACATATGAAGACTAATTCTCTTGCAAACATTTTTCTTTAATATAGTTAAATTAATAGCAAAAGCTGTCAGTTGAAAACCTGTGAATGGAGAATTTCCCATTTTGTTGCAACTGCATTAAGTTATTCACAACAGTGATCTTGATTTTATTTAAATGTGTAACATTCCACACGGGGAGCACCGGGAGCTTTACAGTTTAACTTTAGAATATCTACTGAATGATTCCCTTTCATTAAGATTTTGATCAGTTACATAGTTAAAAAAACTGGGCTTTGCATATATTTCTTGAGGATGTAGACTTCATTGGATTAGACTTCCAACAATTGTTAAATAGCGTTGGTATTCAATTAATGTTAGCAAACTAAGTATCAAGCAAACAAACTTCTAGGAAAAAAAGTTTAAATTTCATTATTAGTTTCAACCATACCTGGGTCTGAGTAGATTCCTTGTTTACATTGACAGGAATAACCTGAAATAGTCTCACCGTCATAGGTTTCATTAAAGAACACACATTCTTCCTCCTGAGGACATGCAGGGTCACAGCCTATATAAATCCAAAAAAAAAAAATTCAGATGAAAAAAATAAGAAAGTAACACACAGTAAAACTGAAAACTGTTTTTATGACGTATATATTTCATATTTCTGCATCACCTATTTTTAGTTACAGATCAGAAAAACTCGTCTGTTTCAGAATTTTGTGCAATGTGTTTCACAGTTGTTTATTCAGATATAAAGACTGTTACCATAGAAAAATAATTTTATCTGCTACAGCAGTGGATTCATACTTACCCAGATGCCAGCAGTACAAACAAATTAGAGTTTTGAAATGTTTTCCCAGAGTCACATATTATAAAGTCTTTAATGTGTTAAAAGGAAATATCCCGGAATTCACAAAGGCTTAGCCTGTGCAGAAGCCTTATTGTGGAAGGTTTCCATGCTACATAAAGCCTTTCCATTTCATAGATATACTCATCTATATTTTTATTATTATAGTATATTACATTATGAATTACTAATAATGTATCTATTTATGTATACATTGATATAGTATTAGTATTAAAATTACAGTATTACAATGTTATATATTATATTATAATACATTTATGTTTTACTATAGAGGTTTTTATCCTGCAGGGGTTTCACTGTTGAGAACAGTCTTGCAGGGGAAACAGCATGCTAATGCAGCAGTCCAAGGAGGAATGGCTATTGTTAACCATCCATATGATTTCCCCTGGAAATGTACTCTGCTCCCAGTTTGCTTGGCTAAGGAATGACTTGCTCAGATGAATAAAAGATTACTCAGGGAATAAAAAGGAAACACCATCAAGAGGAGAAGGTTAACACCTGCCACACCACATGCGACACATAGCCCTCCAGAACATCCATCATCACAGCTCTCACATAAAAACACAAACCACACACCCACCTTCATGGAGACTCTCAATAGAAATCTGCCCAAATAGCAGAAACCTCCAAGGCAGAAATCCACTAATCCACCACAACACAGCACAAACCACAAGACACATAGCTCACCTACACAGTGTGCCCTTCAATCTAAGCCCCTAAGGCAAAACAACTTACCCAGTACACTAATCCTAGGTGACTCGATAGTGAGGCACACTAATGTCACACTCACTAGGTTGAATAAGGGGAAGGTAACAGTCTATAAGGTGCCAGAATCTGACACAAAACACATGCACTCAGGTCACTCCACAACAAGTACAAGTATGACTCTGTCGCTGTCCATGTGGGTGTGAATGACCTGAGATGCACCTCCCTGGACTACATGAAAAGAGAAATGGAGGAGAACTCGGATTATGTGGCCCAGGCAGGTATGACCCTAGCCCTGAGCAGCATCCTACCATCGGCCAGAATGATACCACAGTGCAAGCAGAAAATGATTGACTTCAACAATTGGCTAAGTTTCTGGTGTCATTCTAAGGGGATCCAGTATCTGTCTGTTTGGGATAACATGACTGACAGACCTTTATGCTTTGCCAGAGATGGCCTGCATCTGTCTCCCCTGGGTTTCCAGATACTGGCTAAGGCTCTTGCCACTCCTATAGTGCCTTTTTTAGGTGATGTTCCAAATACCAAATTACCACCATAACAGCTACAAATAAATGCAGTCTGAGGGTCATGCTGCTCAATGCTAGAAGTCTAAATCTCAAGATGCACTTGCTCAAAGCACTCCTCAAAATGGAGAATATCGACATTTGTGCTATAACAGAGACCTGGTTTAAAGTGGCAGAAAGCACCCCTGCACTACCAGGCTATACGTCATTGCACACCTTTCACTCCCAGAACATGGACCGAAGCTCCAATAGAGGCAGTGTCTCCATATTTATAAAGGATATGCACACCTCTAGATTAGTGGCCCAGCACAACGCATCTGAGATAGTTCAGGTACAACTAACATTGGGTAAGATGGCGATTCAGGTCATAGCCTACTATAGGTCTCTAACCATGTCCCAAGACTCTCACTCCACATTCCTAAGCACCATGGAAACTATTAGAGTCCAACCCAACACTCTCATACTAGATGACTTCAACTACCCCTCCATCAACTGGGAAAACTACTCATGCACCAATACACTGACCCAACGCTTCCTGGAATTCATCAATTTCAATGTCCTGGACCAGCTCATTCCTACCATGATTAAAAGAAGCAACATCCTTCACCTGGTTATTACTAACATGGGCAGCCATTGCTATACACCAATAGTCAATTCCTCCGTGGTTAGATCCAACCACAAACTTATCACCATGGAAATCCACATCATACTCACATCCCCCACAAAGGTAACCACCATGAAAAACTTTTCCAAATCTGACTTTGGGCTCCTAAAAGCAGAGGTGACTAACTTCACAGCACCCATGTCAATGAAAAATAGATGCATGACTGCAAAATAGTACACCAGTGCACTGTACGAACATGTACATAAATGCATGGAACTAGCATACCCAAAAGAACCAAGACACTCTTCTCCAAAAAAAGGAAGCCAATAAGGAGGTCCCGTGCCATTAATAAACTCTACAACAGAAGGAAGAAACTGTTGCAGAAAAAGGTGAAGTTCCAAGACCGGGCAAACTCCCTTATTAGCCTCAACAAAAAGTTGAGATCCGTCATCAAAACCTCTAAAGCCAGCTATGAAGGCAGAATCGTGGCAGACACTAAAAACAACCACAAAGCTTTCTATAGTTATATCAAGAATCTCCATGGCAATTCCCAGGTTTGTTCTGAGTTACTGCTCAATGGTAGCTCCTATAATGAGCCAACAGATATTGCCAACATACTGGCCAACAGATTCTGTGCCAACTTTACCCCTTTCTTCCCCCCAAAGGACCAATCACAATACCAGTGGAATGCCAGGCACTCAGCATTACTGCAGCACAGGTTAAAGCTGTATTGTCCAAGGCCAAGAATACCGCTTCCATGGGATCCACAAATATCCCTGGCTGTGTTCTATATGAACTACAAAGTAAACTGGCACCACATCTGTGGGCTCTATTCAATCACAGCTTCACTTTAGGCTTTGTCCCTACCAAATGGTAGACACTGCTACACTCATCCCTCTCCATAAAGGGGAGTGACTACATACCCTGGGAATTATTGCCCCATTAGCCTGATGAGTCTGATATGTAAGGCTATGGAGTGCATCATCATGGACCTAATTAACAAAGATATAAGAAATCTCTAGATCCCACAGAATTTGGTTTTGTGAATGGTAGATTATGCCTGCTCAACCTGGCTGACTTCTTTGAGTCATTCACCAGAGCTGTGGATGAGGGCAATGGAATTATTGATAAATTCACCAAACTAGGCATTAACCCCTAGATCACTGGGTGGGTTGCAAACTGGCTCACAGATAGAACCCACAGTGTGAAAGTAGCAGACTCCAAGTCAGACTGCCAACCAGTCATGTATGAAGTCCCACACAGATTGGTCCTGGGTCCTGTTCTGTTTGGCATCTACTTCTCAGAAGTCCAGGCCAACACAGAGGGATGCTGGCTGATAAAGTCCACAGACATCTACAAGCTGGGAGCCATTATTAATTCCCCAAGTGATGTAAACATCCTACAGAAAGGCCTCACTAAGACCAATGACTGGTGTTGAAACCATGGCCTTAAACTTAATGCCAAAAAATGTGTCGTCATCCCATTTGGGAAAAACTCAGTTCCCAGTAATTACCATATTGGTGGGAGCCTACTGAACACTGAAGGCATTATAAGAGATCTGGGGACACAGGTTGACAGCAACCTCTCCTTCAACCACCACATTGCCACTGTGGTATGAAAGTCCTTCTATGTAAAAGAGTGTAAAAAACTTCTCTGTGTGGAAGATTTTCAGTCCATATATCTCTAGTTAATCACTGTTTATTAATCAGCTCAGACAATAGTAGTAGAAGTAGTGAACATAAACTTGTCTTAAGTAAAAAAAAAGTAATAAAAAAATATATAATTGAAGAGAATTACTAAGTATTCGAAAGTAATCCAAGCAAGGCAGGCAGTCTGTTTCCAGTCGAAAATCCTTTATTAAGTACACAGACAAGCGGAGTGGTTTAATGTGCTGTAAAACAAAGTGTTATTTATTGGTACACATGTTAAATTCACATCCCTTACCCCATCAGTGTGACATTCGAGCTGGTCCTGCCCTACTTAGTAGCTGTCATAATAACATAACCCTTATGTACGTTAAATAAAATTTATAATGATGTGGTACCTCTTATTTAACCCGATTATTAAGTAGATTATTAAGTCTGTGATTTTATCCAAGACAATATACTACATGGCTGGAAATATATCAACCTTAGTCCATTTGGCAATCAAAAAATATATATGAATATACACATATACACTTTGCATGTAAAAACTCAATTGTAAAAATCATATTCTATTTTCATTACCTATTGTTAGCAAAAGATCACTTTTGTCCTTCTAGACTTCTTCAGGTCTGTGTGCAAGAACCCTAAAACTATCTACAACAATATATATAATTTTATAATTAGTTAATATTGTTATTACACATAATTTTGAATAACGTGGGAAAAAAAGAGAACCAGAAAAAGAAAAAATAAGAAAAAAGAAAAAAATAATAAGAAAAAAGACAAAATAAGAAAAAAGTAATAAGAAAAAAAAAGAAAAAAATATTAAGAAAAAAGAAAAAAAAAAGAAAAAAGTAATAACAAAAATAAATAAGAAAAAAGAAAAAAGGTATTAAGGAAAAAAAAAGAAACAAAGTCCTTCTTTGTGGCACTTCTCATTATCAAGGGTTTTGCATCCAGGAAGAAAGAGGTCATCATCTCTCTCTACTCTTCCCTCATTAGGCCATTCATTGAGTATAATGTCCCATTTGGCATGTACCTCACTAGACGCAAGCAACACCTGGAAAGGCCACAAAAGTACCTCACAAAGAGGATCCTAGGCCTTAAACACATGTCCTACGTGGACAGACTCAAAAACCTCCAGCTATTCTCTTTCTCATACTGTCTAGTAAATGGTGAGCTCTGCTTGATTTACAAAGCCATGTCTGACCCAGCTCTGTTAGAAATGCTACACCTAAAGAAATGCAAATCCCTCCACACCACATGCTTCAGAGACCTCAACCTCATTACCACAATCAAAAGAACATGCTGGAGGCACAGGTTCATCACCCAGAGACTGCCCGTGCTCTGGTATAGACTTCTCATACATGTCAAGCAGAGCACCTCACTGGCCCCCTTCAAGAGAAATCTTGATGAGTGGAGGGGAAATAGAAAGTTCACCCTGGGGATCACTCCAGTGGCTCTACTTGATAGAGGCACTGGGAACTATTGTCGGGCAGCAGGATGCCTGGGCACTTCTATGGGCTAGGCTTTTAAAGGCTCCCTGCTCATTAGCCTAGTACACATCTGGACTTATAAAAGACAACAGTTATCTCCTTCCTCCTATGGGAGCACTCTTAGTTCAGATAAGTACTGTGGTACCATGGGGGTGGAGGTGATTCATGATTCTGCAATTATATGCAGACGTGTGTGAGTGTCTGTAGGAGTGTAAATGAGTCTTGATGAGATAGTATGTGTATGTGTGTGTGTGTGTGTGTGTGTGTGTGTGTGTGTGTGTGTGTGGGTGTCTGCCTATCTGGCTGGTCAGACTAAGTGACTATGTTAGGAGATACTGATGTTTTCAAATAGTGCCTACATGTCATGGGGTGTATATGAGAGATTTTGTGAATCCAAAGGATAATCATATTTAAGACTTTTCTCTAAAATGCACATATCATTTAGCTGAGCCCAAAAATGAGGAAACGTTTTGATAAAATATTCATGATGATATAGAAAATTTAGTGAAGAAAAGCCATTTTGAGTGTCATTCCCTATCTTTTAGTCTACTATTTAACAAAGATTAATTTCATTCAAGCAGTGTTAATTCATCTCAGTCTATGAGTTTCAAAAATAATATGTCATATACATATTCTAGTAAGACAGTTATGTTATTCCATTTATCAGTTGCCAGATTTTTTTAAGATTTGTACCTAAATATGACCATATAGGTTGAAGAATTTTCCACAATCAAAATTATGCAACATATCTGCAATGATGTTTCCACCACAGATGAAGCAGCAAGATGACCATGACCTGAACATAGCTGTGGGCAGTTAAACAGACATTGTATATATCGACATGAGATGTCCTGACCACAGCTGTGGGAAGTTAAACAGACATTGTATATATCGACATGAATTATGTCCTGACCATAGCTGTGGGCAGTTAAACAGACATTGTATATATCAACAAGAATTGTTTATGTCCTAACCATAGCTATTGGCAGTTAAACAAATATTGTATATATTGACATGAATTGTTTATGTCCTGACCATAACTGTAAGTCTGTGGGGAGTTAAACAGACATTAAATACATATACACAGCAAGAGGTTCTCTGGTTCGAATCTCGGCTGTGGTGCCTTCTGTGCAGAGTCTGCATGTCCTCCCTGTGGTCCCGTGGGTTTCCTACGGGTGCTCCAGTTTCCTCCCACATCCCAAAAAAATGCTGTAGGTGGATTGGACACTCTAAATTGGCCCTAGGTGTGAGTGCTTGTGTGTGTGTGCCTTCTGTGGAAGGTTGGGCACTGGGCTGGCAACTTGACACTGTAAAACTCCACTGCCAATCATGAGCAGACAGGTGATCCTCGATGGCGACCCCTAACTGAGAAAAAGCTGAAAGAAGAGGATATATATATATATATATATATATATATATATATATATATATATATATATATATATATTTTTATATATACATATATACACATATACACACACACATATATATATATTTATATATATATATATATATATATATATATATATATATATATATAGATTCACTTTATAACCTCAAATTACTGAAATGTCGAATTTCAGTATGTCGAGGCTATAAAGCCGAATGTTAAAAATAGCGAAAGCTCATAATCACAAATTTGAATATATGTCGAATTCGTGGTTATGAACTTACGCTGCGTAATGTCCGGGATTGTGTTTTGATGGTGCGAGTTGCCATGTGTAGATGTAGGTGTTATGTCAGGTAAGTGTTTTCTAAGGGTTTTGAATGGGAGTTAGAGTGTGTGTGAGAGTGCTGATGTGTTTGATGTGTGTGTGAGGGGTCGGAGAATGTGCGTGTGTGAGTCGGTTTCTGTTTTGTGTTTGTGCAATCTCGAAGTTAGTATATATAAGTAGGGGTGTGGGGTAGCCACATGGGGATGCATATATATATATATATATATATATAGATATAAATATATATATATATATATATATATATATATATATATATATATATATATATATATATATATATATATAAATATATATATATATATATATATATATATATATATATTTATATATCAGCATGAATTGTTAATGTCCTGACCATAGCTGTGGGCAGTTAAAAGACATTGTATATACCAACAAGAATTGTTTATGTCCTAACCATAGCTGTGGGCAGTTAAATAGACATTCCCTTGGATTCAATAAACTCCATGCAGGAATTTTGCTATTCCTGCAGGGAGTGAATCATGTCCATTTAGCCTTAGCTTTAACAGCAGCACACCTTGCATATTCATGAAGGCGTGCTGCTACTAAGGCTAAATGAACACAAACAAATGAACACAAACATTACTGAGTGCAGGAGGCATGTTCAGGTACTGCATGCACATGTAACATGCCCCCTGCACTCAGAATGTGCCATATAGCACTTTTTAGGTTAATAGGTTCATAGGTAGGTACTAGGCTATTGGCCCTAGGGCCTATATAAGCCTAGCCAAAAATGTACAAAGGCTTTCACCACCCAAGAAAATTATTTTCTTGTGCCCTTGTTGAGCAGAGTCACAGAAGTGATCCCCGGGGTGAATTTCCTATTTCCCATCCAATCATCAAGATTTTTCATGAAGAATGCTAATGAGGAGCTCTGCTTGACATAGATAGGTAGTCTGTTCCAAAGTGGAGTATGTCCAACAGCTCTGGGTTTGACATAGCTTTGTAACTTAGGCAGAGATCGCCTCTGAGTAGGCGATATGTGGCGGAGTAAAGCTGGACATTTTTGAGACGGTCTGCGTATGGCATCTGCTTGAGGCCTGTAATCCTCTTTATGAGGTATTTCTGTGGCTTTTCCTGTTGTTGTATATGTCTTGTGAGGTACATACCAAAAGGGGTGTTGTACTCTATAATGGGTCAATTGAGTGATGACTAGAGGGGAACAATGACCTCTTTTTTCTTGGATGAGAAACTTTTTTTGATGAGGTGTGCCATGTAAAAAAGCATTTCAGTGTCCACGGACACTGAAATCAAATAAAATGAGTATTTCAGTGTCCGTGGACACTGAAATGGATAGTGCAGCAAGAAAGCAATGCAGGAGGTCTGTGACAAGTTCTGTCACACACCCCCTGCATTGTAAAAGTGCCGTACAGCCATAGCCCTGAACGTTACAGGTTTCCACAGAATGCCCAGATGCCTGCCTCACATACCTCTTAACTTCCTAGAGCAATAAAGCTGTACAAAAATATAAATAATGGGGGGACAAAGGCACAAAAATAGGGACATTTTTTAAATATTGCCCTTACAAACCTGGAAAGCTGATAGCATGGACTTCCTGAAGGGTATGAAGACTGAAAGCCAAATGTCTGCCATAGTAAAAGTGCCATACGGCCATAGCCCTCAACTGTACAGGTTTCTGCAGAATGCCCAGATGCCTGCCTCACATATCTCTCAACCTTCTATAGCAAGAAAGCTGTGCAAAGCCATAAATAATGGGGGGACAAAGACACAAAAATAGGAATACTTTTTAAATATTGCATTTACAAACCCGGAAGGTTGATAGAATAAAAGGTTTGCAGTAGCACGTACTTCCAGAAGGATATGAAGACTGAAACCCAAATGACTGCCATTGTAAAAGTGCCATACAGCAATAGCCCTCAACCGTACAGTTTTCTGCAGAATGCCCAGATGCCTGCCTCACATACCTCTCAATCTCCTAGAGCAAGAAAGCTGTACAAAGGCATAAATAATGGGGGGACAAAGGCACAAATATAGGGACACTTTTTAAATATTGCACTTACAAACCCAGAAAGGTGATAGAATAAAATGTTTCCATTAGCACATATTTCCTGAAGGGTATGAAGTCTGAAACCCAAATGTCTGTCAGTATGTTCTGACTTAAACTCCGAGTGATTTGCCAATGATGTGCTAGAAAACCATAGTCACACTTCCTAAGTTTGTAAGAGCAACAATTAAAATCTATCTGTATGTGTCCCTTTCTAATTTCCCTTACTGTGATTGGGAAGGAGTAAAGATACATGTAAATAAAGTGGGTTTATTAATTTCTTTATTTTTTTTCCATTGTAAGGTATGTTTAAGTGTAGCTGAGTGAATGTGTGCATTACAGCCCTCTGCTCAGCATTGCTTAAACATCCCATAGGAGATAAATAAAAATATGCAGCTGAAATCCTCATGCCACAATAGCATAGTGGTTAGATGCCTGGCTTAGCATGCCAGTCTTCATGGTTTGAGTACCAAGACAGACACTTTATTTTTACATGGGATAGCAGTGTTAAAATTATTGTTTTCATTTTAAATTATGTAATAATTGATATTTGTCAACCAGGGTAGCACAGATGATCTAAAATGTAAGTGTGAGTGCATATAACATGTGAAATGACCCATGTATACACAAGTGTCCCATACAGTATAGTCACATGCCATGGTAATGTAATGTAAGCACAAAGTAAATCATGTACACTTACTGATATGTTAGTAATGATTAAGTCATTATCCTGACATTTTATTTAAATAAAAAGTGAGCATTGGTTAGCAGTACTCAGCTATGCTTAGTCGGTGTAAGAATTGCTTAAATGTAAATGCTAAGCAGCAGTCAGCTCAGCTAAATGGATTTGCACACTGTTAAGCAATGCTCAGCAATTACCCAGCTTAGCAGGTTTGCCTGTTGCTAAGCTGTGCTCAGCATTTTTAAAATGGTGCAAAGACAGCAAAGGGTTGGAGTATGGCCTTATTTAAACCATGCAGGTGGGAATACAGCCATAACCTGTTGTAGTTTTATTTCTGCAGGAACATGTCTGTTAGAGAGGGAGTGCACTTTCAGTAGCAGTGCTGGGGCATCCTGGATTCCAGGTTATGGCTGGACTCCTCGTAGAACACCATGATGACAGACTGCTGCACGACCAGTGCCAGGGCTCTCAGTACAAAGTGGAGGCCTGGTACTGTCTGGCACATGACCTTACCAGTGCCACTGGAATCCCCTGAACTGGTGAGCAGGTATGGCATCATTATGCTGACCTAAAGCATAGGAAAGGAGAGCTCTTGGCCCAATGGATCCAAGATGTTCGGGACTGGAAGGCTCCAACAGTTTGTAAGTATCCCAGATATAGCTGTACCAAATTCTAGCCTGAGTATGTGATAGGTATGTATAATGTTTGTTTCTCACCCCTACTGATGCAGAAGACAAGGCTATGAACACTGAGGCCCATGCTGACAGATTAACAAGGATGTGCTGACAAGCTGGTAAGTACAGATCTACCTTTCAGTATTTAGTGAAATACATAAGAATGAGTAAATCATTTACTGTGCTCTGTGTGCAATGATTAAAAAAAGTTTGCCAGACTTATAGTCATCTACAGCATATGCAGTAGTAGTGAACTGTGTCATATAACTGCATTAAAAACCACCAACAGTTGTGTTTATTCTGGTATGTTGTTGTAGAAATAGAATGTGTAGAGGTTCTGCACAGAAAATATGGCTTTGACAGCATGAATTAACAGAGGTTGTTCTGAGAATCAGCTACTATGCAAAACAGTAGCTTGTGGAGCTGTAAATCAAGATATACATGAAGTATGACATAAATTATGCACTAGGATCTGAACCCTGAATTCTAATGTCAAAAGTATTATAGTGTGTTCCCTGCTGCAGTGCCTTGTTTTCCAAATTGTATAATTTCAAGTTAATAGGTTCATCGATTAGTACTAGGCTAACTGCCTTTGTGGGCCATTTTAAGCCTAGGCAGTTACACCATGTAAGAATCAGACTGCACCTTGTGTTTGTAAGGTAAACACCTTAACCATTATGCCAACCTCCCACCCGGGAGGATTACTACACAGTACAGTAACTATCTGTCATGCATGAATCTCAGGATTACACAATCAGACTGCCTAACCCACAGAGTATTAGGCAGAAAACAATCAAACAAGAGACAGCAATTCCCCAGTAGCCCAATGTGATAAGAAACAGCCTTATAGTTCATTTTAGTACACCCAAACATGTCTCGAATCCAGGACGTCGTACTGAGATATATGCATATATACACGCATGAAATCTGGAGTATGTATAGAAACAGTCAGATAGTGGTAACCAATATTTTCTTCACATGTCTTACAGGTAATGAAATGTTTGAAGTAGCTGTGTAAAAGGTATAACAATACACCATGTACAACTGTCCCACTGTCCAACCCCATGCCTGCAAATGAAATCAGGATAGGTACATAAAACAAGCTTCCTCAAGTGAAAGTGCTTAACCATTCTTGGTGTTTGTTGTTATTACAATAAACTTTTGTTCACTTCAACTTGGTTTCCTTGAAGGTGTTGTGGACTGGTATGAGCGTTGTATAGAGGCGAATTCCCAAGACACAGAGACGGAATTTTGCACACAGTGCATTTGCTGTTTTTTCTTTTCTAGTTGAACTTTTATGGTTGCTGCACTGTTTGCTTTAGTTGAGTTCTATATTATAAACCTGAAAACACTTTTGAGCGAATACCACAACAGCGACACATAAAGCCCGAATCGCAAATATGCCGAACCCACTAAACGGCAAAATTTAAAATCTCAAATCGTCATAGTAGGCCAACCCTACCACCCTCTACATACTACCTACCCAAACATAATAAATAAACCACATGCATACACCAAACCCTACACTAAACCTTACATACATTACCTATCTATGCACTTACCTTAACCTGCACCCAAACCCTAAGGTCCATAACTATTGCACGCTTATCTTACGGAGCTATACTGCAGATGGGCCAACCATGAAAAATTGACATTTCGCATTTCACGGTTTTGGACATTTGCCATTTCTGTAGTTCGCTCAATATGTGTCGCTCTTTTCAAATTTAATCAAACAGATCTTCGGGCTTCTAATATAGACCCATAAGGCCTTAGTGTTTGCAAGACACTTGTGTGTGGAGTCTACATGGTCTGTGGGATGTAGGCTTGTGGAGTCCTCATGTGATTTTTGCCTCTGAGGTGTCCATTGTTTTGGTTTTATTTTGTTGCAGTCCTCCACTTACATGGGTGTGTATTGTGTATTTGCAGGTGATGTTTACTGACTCCTTACACTGCATTGCACCTATGTTACTGCACAATCTGTTATGGTGTGCACATTCTCCATTTATCTGGCCAGTGGTTCCCCTTCCCCTTATGTGTGTCTCTTTGTCCATCTGTAGTCCACTCACAGGCTTTGGCCACATTGGCTGCTGTTATGTATTTGTAATTATGATGTTGGTGGAGTACATACCATTACATCGCACACAGGGTTGTGGACTTCACACTTCTGAATGTACCTATTTAGCAAGTTGTCCATCATTGCACCACTCCATTTGCTGTGGTCCTTAGATGGTTTGTGTTGCTATATGTTATTATGAGGCTACATGTGGACCTAGCTGTCATGCCATTACAGACTGACATCTGGACAGGCCCAGTTATGACAGTTAGACAAAGGCCCACACATGGGGACTGGGTGTTAATAATGTACTGTGAAACATAGACAGTTGGGACACCGGTTTGGTAATTGCTTGTTTGCTCTCATGGGTTTGATGTCTGCTTCCCCACTGTCTACCATTGCTGTTTTGACATGACCCTTTCTTGTTTTGCAAATAGTTGGCAGGCAAATGCAATGTTAGGACAAGCAGAACAGATATACAAGGCATACCTGTGCTCCTTCAGTGACAACCTGTGTCATTCCAGGGGTATGGCTGTTGGCCAGTGACATGTTGTCAGTGCTGACACAGAAATGTGGAAGCCTTTTATACACAGGCAGCACACTGACCTTCAGGTACTTGCTGTCCTGCTAGGCGCCATACCTCTCAACTTCTGAGAGCCAGACATTTGGACAAAGCCATAAGTGATTGGGGGACAGAGGCCTAAATATAGGGACCGTTTTTAAGTATTGGCCTTAAAAACCTAGAAAGGTGATTCAATAACAGGTGTTGCATTAGCATGCATGTTTCTATAGGGTATGCAGTCAGACACTACAATGTGTCATTATTTTCTGTACCGTAGTCTTGCGTGATATGCCAGTGAATTGCCAGGCAACCACTATTTCACTTTATACAGACCACTATTATGAAGCAAACCTCTGGACATTCTGCAATAGATCTGTACAGTTGAGAGGTATGGTAGGCACTGTGTAGATCATGCCAATCGGTGCACTGTCCATATGTGTGGCCCCCTGTCCATGACCTGTACAGATCTCTTGCATTAACAGATGAAGAGAGAAGAAGAAACCACAAAACTTCATCAAATAAACTTTATTGAGTGCTTTCATCTCCAAATGAAGACTTCTACAGAATACAAAGACATCATCTCCCCAACAGCTTTATATATACACACCCACATACTTAATCAATTAACCAATAAATGAATCCCTAAAAGCAGCCACTATCAAAATACATATAAATACACCACTATTCTAAAATCATCACAACCTTGAATAACCTTTACAAGTATAAAAAAATGAGCGTGTATATATAAGGCTGTTGGGGAGATGATGTCTTTGTATTCTGAAGAAGTCTTCATTTGGAGATGAAAGTGCTCAATAAAGTTTATTTGGTGAAGTTTTACAGTTTGTTCTTCTCCCTTCAACTGTTCGTTGGTTTGTGGATTTGTGAGTATTACTGCATTAACACATATTGACATCTGGACAGTGTGAACATCTCCTACCGTAGGTGTAGCTGACATGCAGAATAGTTGGCATTGCAGTTCTTGGAACATGGCCCTGCCAAACACAACACTGTACCTAGGCCACTACAACACAACAGCTGGGAGTAAGTGACAGCCAAATCCTGACAGTATTAACCACACATATACATAGCTCACTGACCTCTGCATATTGTGGACATGCAACAAGTTATCATGTGGATTGTGACAGTCCTGGCAAAGTGTGCTCTGCTGTTGCTTCCCTGCAAACATACATGTAACTGCATTTCTATGGGAATATTTGTGGAGGGGGCACACCTGTCAACTGTACACATTTGCACAGACTGCTGATATTTGCTTTACATTTTGGTTCCATTTAGCATAGTATTTTGCCCTGTCTTGGAGACTAAGAGGCATATCACTAAAGATCATAGGTCAGATTGTAATGGCATACATTTGAGTTTCAGACTTCTTAACCTTCAGAGCCTTACTGCAACTGCACGATCTGCTGTGCTATCACTGTGTAAGTCTGTATGGGGCTATTTCAACATTCTCACCATTTGTGGGCCTTCACCAGACATTTTTTTATGGTTTTCTACAGCTGACTTGCTGGGTGAGGCTGAGGGAGTGAGTATGGGACCCCCACACTGACATCCATGCCTGTGACCTATGAGCACCCAGTCAGTTGGCCCCTCACATATACTGCTAAGGGATTTGTCACCTTGGGTACTACTGCATAATGTGGCGAAGTCAGTATTTGGCAAACATTTCCTGGTGTCCCATATAGCTGTCAGTTATCTGCTGCTATCCCAGTAGGCCACCCATTCCCTTGCATGCATGCAGCAATACCATAGATATGCTACCAGAATATACGAATACATTCACTTATTGTTAAGAAGACTGACTTACCTTGTGCCTGTGGCAGGTGTAAGGATGGTGTTTGAGGGCTGCCTATGTTGGATGCATGCAGTACACTGCCTATACATGGTAAGTTACAGATAGTGTGATGTGTGTGTAATCCATTTTACTGTGTGTGCAAGATGGAGAGAGGTGCCATTCCTTGGGTGCATACAGTGTCAGTGTGTGTGATATGTGTTGCCTCTTTGCCAAGGCCAGGGCATACTGGGCATGCCACCCTCTACCTACAGGAGCTGGCTCAGGGGTTTCCTCCTCCAAGTCCCTCTGTGCCTGTGGGGACCTTGGCAATGGTAGGGC
This sequence comes from Protopterus annectens, assembly GCF_019279795.1. Classification (NCBI taxonomy): domain Eukaryota; kingdom Metazoa; phylum Chordata; order Ceratodontiformes; family Protopteridae; genus Protopterus; species Protopterus annectens. Next base: position 1,693,930,821 of record NC_056726.1, read on the forward strand.
ACTGTGTGGCCCTTCCAAGTGCTGTTCCTGCTGCAGCTGTTTCTGCAGGATCATATTGTGTAGCATGGCACATACTATGAACATGTGTGCACATGTGGCTGGAGAGTACTGCAAGGCTCCACCAGATATGTCAAGGCAGTGGAACTGTGACTTAAGCATCCCAAACACATGTTCTATAAAGATCCTGGTTTGTGTGTGTTCCTCATTATGGCATTCTTGAATGGGTGTGTGTGCATTTCTGATGGGTGTCATCATCCACAGCTCCAGTGCATAGCCAGCATCCCCCATCAGATGGCCATATGGGATGTCCCCCCGTCAAATCCCTGATACAGCTGAGAGGAATGCCAGATATGGGAGTTGTGATAGCTTCCAGGTCTGCCAGCACACACATTAATGATAATGCTCTGGGCATTGCACATGACCTGGCAGTTGATGGAGTGGAAGTCCTTGTGGTTTAGTTAGACCCTACCCTGCTCAACGGGTGGTGCTTTGATGTGGATATGCGTGCAGTCTATGGTACCCAGTACATCTGGGTAGTCTGCTACATGGTGGTAAAGGTGAATATTGCTGGTTCTCTCCTCACAGGTGCTGGGGAAGTAAATGTGCTCACTGTCATGTTGTTGCATGGCATCCAGGAACTGGTGGAGTACATGGGATCCAGATGCCTGTGAGACCCCCATGATATCCCCAGTAGGTCTTTGGAAAGTACCTGTAGCTAGTATTCTTAAGGCTACACATACCTTGGTATCCACTGGGATGGGTTCCCCTCTGTTGGCTCTGGGTCTGAGGTGAGGCTGGCACAGCTTGATGATTTGCTGAAGTTTGTCCCTGTCCACGTTGTAGTGCTCTACTGTCCCCAGATCATGTAGCTCCTGGTAGGTTACCCTGTGTCTGAACACTATCCTCCTCCTCCTCAGTCTGGGGCAGTTGCCAGCATTATTCTCCTCATCACCCTCAGCCTCTAGCACATACTGATGCAACAAAGTGACAGCATCCCCTAACATTTTGTTGGTTAAAATTTCCCTAAGTGTGTGCATCAATGGTGCAGAGTTTGTGGGAAAAAACAGACTGAAAGGTGTTTGCACAGTTTATACTGTTGTGCTGCAGATGCTGCCTGTATGATTGGTTGGCTATGATACATTCCACCTGCCTGCTATTTTAATTGTACTTGATTGCTTTTATTCTGCTATTTCCCTTTTTTTCTTTTTTTCCCTTCCCATTTCTGCCCCTTTTAAGCCCTGAGGTGTGCCGTGCAAACCCACCACCCGAATGTAAACAGTTCTGCTATTTCAGTTTTTTCTTTTTTTTTAGATCTGGTGTGTACCACACAAATTCCTTTAGCTAAAGTAAACACTTTGAATCAGAAATGGCCCTCTCTGGGCACAAATACATTCTTCATTTCATGGAATAAGTCAATACAGCCTCAGATACACCCTCTTGCTTAGCTAAGCTCAAATGAGAGCCATGGAGCTCTAAAGTGCTTACACCAGGCATGACACACACTCTTTTCATGTCAGCTGCTTCTCCTGCCTACACCACTGCCATATAGCTCCTACATGGTTAGGTGCAGCCAGGGAAAGGTCTCCCATTTAATGATTCAGTAAAATTTGCTAATTTGCATACCCCACTGCCTTAGTCCCTTGTTACACCACGACACCAGAGCCTTCCTCCTTAGCAACCAGTGTTACCTGTTATTGTTTTGATTCTGCATGCTATACATTATAATAGCAAAATGCAGATTTCACTTAAAATTGTCTTTACATATTTGTTTTGGCACAATCCCATTTGCACACTGCTGCTCTATGCTTAAACGGCCGAAATCGGCCCAAAAAATGAACTTTGATTTTATAATTTTGCAACTCTTTTCCATGCCAAAGGCCATATTTTTGGCCATTGGCATGGCTAATGATTATAATACATGCTTTACTTTGATCTGTCATGCCGTCATTTTAATTTTTGCAGAAATGTACTCGGTTAGTAACCAAATACATTTCTGCACCTCACACTGTTCTTGCATGGATGCCTGCCTGCTAAATGAATCACTAATTCACCTCATTTGCATGGTTTTCACCAACAAATGAGATAATTAGCATAATTCAATGGTGTCTGTGCAAGAATTATGGTAGCAGGCTCGTGCATGCCCCCAGCCTTGTTTACTGGATTGCTCGGCAGCCATATTCCATTCAGGAGCTGCTGCACTATTCCTGCATGGAAAAAATGGCTTATTGATTCCCGAGGATTGTATATATCAATAAGAATTGTTTATGTCCTGATGATAGCTGTAAGTCTGTGGGGGAGTTAAACAGACATTATGTATGCCAACATGAATTGTTTATGTCCTGACCATAGCTGTATGTTTGTGGGGAATTAAACAGATATTAAATATATCAGACACCGCTGAGAACCAAGACTGGCCGACTTGTAACGATGAATCAATGATATTGTCAAGGAGCACACAAGCCATTTATTGAAATATATAAAACAGACTAAGTGCTTTCACCCATCATTCAGTTGGGCTTCATCAGAGTAAAATAAACCATACAAAGCTGTCCTTAAAAAGCCGGCACATACCCAATTAATGCATCATGTGACTAAACTATTAAGCCATTATTCAATATAACCAATGTTTACTGAAACCTACTATATAATAAAATAGTTCAATATAAAACATACCTGAAGATAAATAAGTAATCAGTATAGAAAAAACACACTTAATAACACTTTAAAACATATTAAAACATGTGAAGATAAATAATATTTAAAAAAAACTTGTACAGCTAAAATAATAAAGGCTCACTACAGCTCTGACAACCTAAAATAAACCACTGTAAAAACAAAATAAAATGCTGCTTAAAAATGTCATATCAGATATGATTTGTATTTTAAAATACTAGAAATAGAAATACAATCATTTATGCCTGGTAGCTTGGTTGCTTCTAAACGAAGAAGTTGCCATAAACATTCTTTCATTTCTAACATAGTCATAAAATCACTGCCTGTCTCAGTCTTTGGTACCCTGTTGATCACAAAAAATATAAACCTTTTAAAATTTGCACACACCTTACCATGGGTAAACAAGGCACTAACTCTTTTCTCATTTCTAATACCCCTATTGTGTTCTAAAATGCGCTTCCTAAGCTTACATAGTAGCCAGATAAACAACCATATCTGTGTTACAGCTACAGTGTCCTGGAATTTTGAGTGATCTTTTATAATTGCTAATATATACATATGGACCATCATTAATGAATTAGAAAGTACTGCACGTGCCACATTTGCCCATCTGGAAAATATCGTGATAAGGATCTGCCGGGCTTCTTTCTAACAATGCTTTCAAATTCACCTCCCCTACTGTATGAAAAAATGGGTATAGAAACCAGAATGTTCCTCAGATCCCCAGAGAACACACTGTCCCATGTCATTTGAATAATCCTCTTAATCTTGGGTGCTGTATGATTATACTCCAATGTCATAACAGCACTCTTAGTAAACTTACTTTGTTCTGCAACCCTTTGGTTAACAGTAGTGATCCCTATTGATGTCCAAGAGAATCAGCTGAAAAAACAGACTTTCTTTTCATACAAATCTCATTTCATACCCTGAGGAGTAGGTCCATAGGGTAACCCCTATTTCTAAACAGATCAATGAGATAAGACATTTCCTTCCTAAGTATGTCATCTTGGCTGACAAGCCCTGATAAACAGACCATTTGTCCTTTCACCACAATTTTCTTTAAGGTGTGGGGGTGACAACTCTCAAATTGAAGGAAGGAATTACTATAAGTTTTTTTTTTTACAAAAAATGCTAGAACATATTTCCCCTTCCTCCTTATAGAGAAGGATGTCCAAAAATTCAATTTTGTCTGGATTACTGTGACTGGCAAACTGCAAAAACCCAGTTGTGTTTCCCAAATAATTAATAAACTCTAGCAATTCTTCCTTTGTACTTCTCCATAAAATTAATATATCATCCAGAGAGTGTAGATAAGTTATCATTTTGGACGTGTAGTCTGAGCTAAAAATATGTTGCCTCTCCCATTCAGCCAACACAATATTCACATATATAGGGGTGCATCTGGTGCCCATCGCTACCCCTTTGATCTACTTATAAAACTCCCCATTAAACAGAATAAAATTATTCAACAATACCATCTCCATCAGGTCAACAATTAACTCTCTTTGAACTGGTCTTTCAGTTAATCAATAAGTTAGTTGTTTTAAACAAAATTTGTAACAGTTGATGCCATTTAGCTCTTTTTCGTTATACCTCACAACATAGGTTTAGAATTTTTTGGCAACAGTTTGATTGAATTTGGATGGTCGCACAATGTTCAAAGAGAGTTAATTGTTGACCTGATAGAGATGGTATTGTTGAATAATTTTATTCTGTTTAATGGGGAGATTTATAAGCAGTTCAAAGGGGAGGCAATGGGCACCAGATGTCCCCTTATATATGCAAATCTTGTGCTGGCTGAATGGGAGAGGCAACATATTTTTACCTCAGACTACTCATCCAAAATGATAACTTATCTATTCTATCTGGATTATATATTAATTTTGTGGAGAGGTACAAAGGAAAAAATAGCTAGAGTTTATTAATTATTTGGGAAACACTACTGGGTTTCTACAATTTGCCAGTCACAGTAGTCCAATAAAATTTAATTTTTGGACATCCTTTTCTATAAGGGGGAATGGGAAATATGCTCTAGCATTTTTTGTAAAAAAAACTTATATTAATTCATTCCTTCATTTTGAGAGGTGTCACCCCCACACCTTAAAGATAAATGTGGTGAACGGACAAATGGTCTGTTTATCAAGGCTTGTCAGCCAAGATGACATACTTAGGAAGGAAATGTCTTATCTCATTGAGCTGTTTATAAATAGGGGTTACCCTATGGACCTACTCCTCAGGGTATGAAATGAGATTTGTATGAAAAGAAAGTCTTTTTTTTTCAGCCGATTCTCTTTGACATCAATAGGGAGGGGATCAACACTGTTAACCAAAGGGTTGCAAAACAAAGTAAGTTTACTAAGAGTGCTGTTATGACATTGGAATATAATCATATAGCACCCAAGATTAAGATGATTATTCAAATGACATGGAACAGTGTGTTCGCTGGGGATCTGAGGGACATTCTGGGTTCTATACCCATTTTTTCATATAAGTAGAGGGGTGAATTTGAAAGAATTGTTAGAAAGAAGCCCAGCAGATCCTTATCACAATACTTCTCAGATGGGCAAATGTGGCATGTGCAGTACTTGGAAGTTTATTAAAGATGGTCCATATGTGTATATTAGCAATTATAAAAGATCACTCAAATGTCCAGGGCACTGTAGCTGTAACACAGATATAGTTGTTTTTCTGGCTACCTGCCTAAGTTGTCCTGCATTTTATGTGAGCAAAACTATATGTAAGCTTAAGAAGCACATTTTATCAGAAATAGGAAAAGAGTTAATGCCCTGTTTACCCATAGTGAGGTGTGTGTGAATTTTAAAAGGTTTCTATTTTTTGTGATCGACAGGGTACGAAAGACTGAGGCAGGGGGTGATTTTAAGACCATGTTAGAAATGAGAGAATGTTTCTGGAAACTTTGATTAGAAGCAACCAAACCACCAGGCATCAATGATTGTATTTTTATTTCTAGTATTTTAAAATACAAATCATATCTGATATGACATTTTTAAGCAGCATTTTTATTTTGTTTTTACAGTGTTTTATTTTAGGTTGTCAGAGCAGTAGTGAGCCTTTATTATTTTAGCGGTACAAGTTTTTATTAAATATTATTTATCTTCACATGTTTTAATACATTTTAAAGTGTTATTAAGTGTGTTTTTTTCTATACTGATTAGTTATTTACCTTCAGGTATGTTTTTATATTGAACTATTTTATTATACAGTAGGTTTAGTAAACAATGGTTATATTGAATAATGGCGTAATAATTTAGTCACATGATGCATTAATTGGGTATGTGCCGGCTTTTTAAGGACAGCTTTCTATGGTTTATTTTACTCTGATGAAGCCCAACAGAATGATGGGTGAAAGTGCTTTGTCTGTTTTATGCATTTTAATAAATGGTTTGTGTACTCCTTGACAGTATCATGGATTTATTAAATATAGCAACATGCATTGTTTACATCCTGACCCTTGGTGTAAATCTGTGGGCAGTAAAACAGACATTATATATATCAGCATGAATTGTTTATGTCATGATCATCGCTAGAAATTTGTGGGCAGTTAAACAGACATTATATATATGGGTCTACATCATAACATTTAAATTTCATAATGTTGAATTTCCTAACGTTGAGACCATAACACTGAAAATTCAACGCACTGAAAACCCAAAGCATTGAAAGCACAGAACTTTGAAAGTGTGCTTCATAACATTGAAAACTACATTGCACAAGTAAATAATATCACCTCCGCCTACAACACCTAACAAACAAACATACTTTTTACTATGTTTCTGCAGGGGGCAAGCCCCCCTGCACCCCAATGTGGGGGGCTCTGTCCCCATACCCCCTGTAAATTAAATATACCAACTCCAAGACCACACTAAAGTGGAAAAAAGTTAATTTCCTAACCTCAGTGTATGGTGATTGTGATACACGCACCTACACTTAGGAATCACAGGACATGTTGGCACTCACACTGGAATATATGACTGTATTGTGTACATCTGTCCATGCATACAGACACCTATGCACACCTGTACTGTACCCCGTCACACACACACACACACACACACACACACACACACACACACACACACACACACACACACACACATCGGACAGGAATACCCTCAGCTAGCTATAAGTGACCCATATGTGATATATCTGCATCTGCTGTGTCAGATACACACACACACATATATATGGGCAACAGATAATATGTCAAGCATACGTGCACATAGATGTGGGGAACTGAGAGACAGACAGTGATACAGAGAGAGACACAGGGGGACACAGACAGAGTGAGTCACGCACACAGATATCTTGAATGGCATACAGTGATGCCCTCCTGTGGAGAGTGGTATACCAGTTGTAAACAGTTGTATGTGCTAGCATAAAAGGTGATCCCCATTGTATAACAGTACTGAGGTTAAGTTTATAATATCACATCCTCTGATTCTGTGTGTGCATGTCTCCATAGGTCTAAGTATTAGGAGACTATTTCCACTCAGTATATTTCACATTGCCCTATTTCACAACATCTGTTGCTGTCATTCACCTTAGAAGTACTATTGCACACCGATCACCCCTAGAAACTCTGTAGCATGTGTGATAACTGAGTAACATTATAGTACAAATAACTAGATAAGTAGGGGTTCTTATCTCAGTACTGGCAAGTGTGTGTGTGTGTGTGTGTGTGTGTGTGTGTGTGTGTGTGTGTGTGTGTGTGTGTGTGTGTGTGTGTGAGGGAGAGAGAGACAGTTGTGTATGTGATAATGATTGTGTGTGTGTTTTTCTTTTGTAGGTGAAGCAGTTTTAGACCATTCACACTGACAATACTCCCCTCTGCCTCAGTGTATCAGTCCTGCTGATGTCATTTCCCTTATGAATACTTTTGGCCATCTGTCATCCCAGAAAGCTCTGAAGCATGTGTGATAAGTGAGTAACACTGTAGTTCAAATCATTAGACAGACAAGGGTTCTCATCTCAGATCTGGCAAATGAGTGTGTGCAATTTGTAAGAAGAAGCATTTTGATAAGTCTCACACCCACAAGCCTACTTTATCAAGCCTGCTGATGTAATTCCCCTTATCAGCACCTTTGGCCACTTGTAAGGCTGGCAATCTATGTAGCGGGTGCAATAACTGTGTATAAAGTATAGTATAAAGAACTAGATAGGCAGAGGTTCTATTCTCAAATCCGGTAAATATGTGTGGTGTATAAGTGTATGTGTATACTTGTATGAAGTATTTTGATAAGTTACCCACCCACTGGCCTACTTTATCAATAATGCTGATGTCACCACCCCCTTATGGTACATAGGCATACCTCTCAACTCTACAGATTTTTGCACAGTGCCCAGATGTCTGCCTCATATGTTTGGTCTATTTCTGACAAACTTATGCATTTCTGGCAAAGTAGTGGTAAATTAGTAAAGATCAAAGTTAGAAAATAATGACAGACATTTGAGTTTCAGACTTTATAACCTTCAGACAAGTCTTGCTGATGGCAAACCTATACACTTTCTAAGTTTGTAGGAGCAATATTTAAAAAGTATCCCTATTTCAGGGCCTTTTCCCCATTTTTATTTATGGCTTTGTCCAGATGTCTTGCTCTAAGAGATTGAGAGGTATGCACATAGCTGTGTACTAGGCTAATGGCCCTGGAGCCATTACAAACCTAGGCAATAGACATGTCCTGCCATTGTGCCATGCAACATTTGTTACCAATGCTTCCAGCAGGTAGAGGCACTGTACTGATCCCTGGGGTGAGCTTTGTATTACCCATCCACTCATCAAGATTTCTCTGCAACAGTGTCATCTAGGTGCTTTGCTTGATATGTGTGGGAAGTCCATTCCAGGACATTTCCAGTCTCTGGGTGATGAACCTGTCCCCCCAGCATGTTGTCTTGATTGTGGTAATGAGGTTGATGCCCCTGCAGTGTGTTGTACAGAGAGATTGGAATGTGTTTAGATGTAGCAGTTGTAAAAGAACTGGGCAGACATGGCTTTCCAAGTCAAGCAGAGATTGCCTCTAGGTAAGTGACAAGAGACAGAGAATAGCTGGAGTCATTTGGGTCTGTCTGTGTAGGACAGTGTTGAATGTCTAGGATCCTCATTGTGAGGTACTTCTGTGCCCTTTCCAGCTGTTGCAGGTGTCTACTGATGTATATGCCAAATGGGTCATTATATGTGATGAGTGGTCTAATGAGGAGTACATGAGGGAAAACTACACAGAGATGATGACCTCTTTCTTTCTGGATGCAAAACCCTTTCTAATGACATGTGCCACATAGAGGGATTTCCTGACCACAGTGGCAATGTGGAAGTTAAGGGACATGTTGTTGTTAACCTGTGTCCCCAGTACTCTTATAATGCCTAAAGTGTTCAGTGGGCACCCACCGATGTGGCACTTATTGGGAACTGAGATTTTATTAAAGGGGCTGATGATGCATTCTGTGATTTTAAGTTGCAGGCCATGGTTTCCACACCAGTCAGTGGTCTCGGTGAGCCCTTTCTGTAGGATGTCTGCATCACTTGTGGAGTTAATGATGGATCCCAGATTGCACTTGTCTGTGAACTTGGTCAGCCAGAGTTCCTTTGTGTTGGCCTGGAGTCCTGAGAACTAGATGCTGAATAGGAGAGTACCCAGGACTGATCCCTTTGGGACTCCACCTGTGACTGGCTGGCAGTCTGAATTGGATCTTGCTACATTCACAGTGTGTGTTTTATCTGTGAGCCAATTTGCATCCCCACCTGAGATATAGGAGTTGATGCCTACTTTGGTAAGTTCAACTATAATTCCTGACTGAGGAATGGTATCAAGAAGCTTTGCCAGATTGATGAAGACTGTATGCAGTGCCTTACTGTGATACACAACACTGGTGACTGACTCAAAGAAGCCAAACAAGTTGAGCAGGCTTGATCTCACTTTCACAAAGCCAAACTGTGTGGGGTCCAGAGTTAGGAGATTACCTATATGTTTGTCTATCAGGTCCCTGATGATGCACTCCATAGATGTACATATCACACATGTAAGGCTAAAAGACAGATAATTCCCAGGGTCTGTAGTTCCCACACCTTTATGGAGAGAGATGACTGTAGTAGCGTGCCATCAGGGAAGGACAAATCCTGAGGTGAGGCTGTGACTGAGCTGAGCACACAGAGGTGTTGCCAGATTTCTCTGTAGTTCATGTAGAATACAGTCTGGGATTATTTGGGGCCCCATGGAAGCTGTATTCTTGCCTGTGGACAACGCAGGTGTAACCTGGGAGGAGTACCCCTGGGAGGCTGGCATTCCTCTGCCATTCTGAGCATTCCCCTGGGGGGGAGACAGGGGTAAAGCTGGCACTGAATGTGTTGACAAGAATGTTGTGAATATCTGTCAACACAGTATAGGAGGTAGCATTGTGCAATAACTCAGAGCACATCTTGGTATTGGTGTGGAGGTTCTTGATATAACTGTCAAAGTATTTGTGATTGTTGCCAGTTTCTGCTGCAATTCTGCCATCATATGCAGCTTTAGATTATTCCATGAGGGGTCTGAAATTGTTGGTGAGGCTAATAAGGGTGTTCTACTGCTCTTGGGACTCCACCTTTTTCTGCAACAGTGTATTCCTTCTGTTGTACAGGTTATTAATGGCAGGGGGCTACCTGATTGGCCTCCAGTGTTTGGAGGTACGTGTCAGGGTTCTGTTGGGTATGATTAGTTCCATGCATTGATGTACTTGTTTATACAGTACACTTGTGTATGATTTGGCAGTCATGCAGGTATTCTCCATTGGCATGGGTGCTGTGAAGTTAGCCACCTCTATTCTTAGGAGTCCAAACTCAGCTGTGGGGATGCTGTCCAAGGTGGTTACCTCTGCAGGGGTACTGGTTGAGACGTGGATTACCATGGTGATTACTCTTTGTTTGATCCAACCAGGTAGCAATTGACTACTGCTGTCACACAACGGCCCCATATGTTGGTAATCAACACAGGTCAAGGATGCTGCTTCCTCTACTGGTTGTCAGTATGAGTTGGTCCAGGGCATTTGAAATTATGTATTCTAGGAAGTGTTGGGCCAGTGTATTGGTGCATGAGTATCTTTCCCATTTGATGGAGGAGTAGTTGAACTCCCCTAGTATGTGAGTGTTGGGGTGGACCTTGATAGATTCCAGGGTGTTGAGGAATGTGGCTTGAGAGTCTAAGGACATGGATGTGGATCTATATCAGGCTAAGGTCTGGATTGCACTACCACCCAATGTCAGTTGTACCTGATGTATGTCACATGCATTATACTGGGATAGTACTCTGGATGTGTGACAAATCACAATGCTCCCCATTCTGAGAAGTTCTGTGAGTGGCTGCATCTCAAGATGTAGATGTATAGTGTTGAGCAGCATGGCCCTCCGTTTGCATATATGTGTAGCTGTTACAGTGGCAATGTAATCTGGGGCACGACTGAAAAACCCACTATAGGGTTGGCAAGACACTTAGGCAGTACCTGGAAACTCAGGGGTGACAGATGCAGGCCATATGTGTCAAGCCATGTCAGTTTGTCAATCTTGTCATCCCAAGCAGACAGATATTGGTTCCCATGACAGTGAAACCAGGCACATAAGCCAATTGTTGAAGTCAATTATTTGCTGTTTGTACAGTGGTATCCTTCAGGGTGAGAGTAGTATACTGCTCAGGGCTACTACCATACCTGCCTGGCCCACATAATCTGATAGCTCCACCATGTCTCATTTCATCTAGACCATGAATGTGCATCTCAGGTCATCCACACACACATGGATAATGACAGAGTGATAATTATAGTTGTTGTGGAGAGACCTGATTGAGTGTTTATGCACTGGAGTCTGGCATCTGATAGAAATCTGACTGTTACCTCCTCCACATTCAAACGAGTGAGTGGCACATCTGGCTGCCTCACAATTGGGTCACTTATGATGGCTGCATTAAGCAAGGTCTTTAGCCTATGGGGCTTAGGTTGAGGGGCACACTGTGTAGGTGAGATCTGTGCCCTGTGGTTTGTGCTGTGTTCTGGTGGTCGAGTGTGTGTCTGTCTTGGTGGTCTCCACTGGTTAAATGTCTATTGAGTGCCACTGTGAAGGTGGGTGTGTGGATATGGTTTGTATGTAAGAGCTGGGATACTGTGTGTTCTGGAGGGAGTATGTGTTTCATGTGGTGTGTTGCAGGTGTTGACCCTTCCCCTTTTGACCAGCTTGTGCAGTCTTCGCTGGAGATTGCACATCTTCCAATATAGTGATATAGGGTATCTCTCACAAGTCTGAGTGTTGTGAGTTTGGAGGAGAGGTTTGTCTCTGTACAAAAGGCAGTTTCAACAGTGCCTCAGAATGCCCAAGTGCACCAGGTTAATGGGCAAAAGCACAGAGAACTGCACTTTAATCATGCCAGGAGGAGTGATCATAACTACTAATTACCGAAGCAAATTCTGTGAGGAACAACAACTGTTGATGGCTCTCAGGTGTGCTAGAATACCTGATAAATAAATCTGTTGAAATGCAAAGCTATTAGGCTATTTGAAGTGCAGGAAAGAAACAACTAGCAAGATCTAATGGAAAGACTGAAGGCAGACTTTCTGGCACCTGTAACAGTTCACATCAGCTGTGCATTTATCAGCACATTTGACCAGCTGTCAGTAGTGCATGCGATAACTGTGTAACACTATAGTATATATAACTAGATAAGCAGGGGGTTCTAATCTCAATACCATCAAGTGTGTGTGTGCGTGTGTGCGTGTGTGCGTGTGTGCGTGTGTGTGTGTGTGTGTGTGTGTGTGTGTGTGTGTGTGTGTGTGTGTGTGTGTGTGTGTGCGAGAGAGAGAGAGAGAATCATATACTGTGTGGGTTATACCATTTTGATTTGAATTCCACCCTGTAATTGCTCCATCACCCTACTTTATTAGGCCTGCTGATGCCATTCACCTTAGAAGTACCTTGGGACTAAGAGAAATCATGTAAGCTCTGTGGTGTGTCTGATAAGTGTGTAACACTGTATTAGAAATATCTAGATAGTCAGGGGTTCTAATCTCAGTACTGGCAACTGTGTGTGTGTGTGTGAATCATATACTGTCTAGGTTATATAATTTTGATTTACATACCACCCTGTAATTGCCCTATCACCCTACTTTACTAGGCCTGCTGATATCATTCACCTTAGAAGTACCTTGGGACTAAGAGAAGCCATGTAAGCTCTGTAGGGACACTATAGTAGAAATAACTAGATAGACACGGGTTCTAATCTCAGTAATGGCAACTGTTTTGTGTGTGTGTGTGTGTGTGTGTGTGTGTGTGTGTGTGTGTGTGTGTGTGTGTGTGTGTGTGTGTGTGTGTGAGTTTGAGACTCATGTACTGTCTAGGTTATACCATTTTGATTTGTCTGCCAACCTGTAATTGTCCCATTACCCTACTTGCTGATGTAATTCACCTTAGAAGTACCTTGGGACTAATAGAAACCATGTAAGCTATGTGGCACGCCTGATAAGTGTGTAACACTGTAGTAGAAATAAATAGTTAGGCAGGGGTTCTACTCTCAGTAGTGGCAACTGTTTGTGTGTGTGTGTGAGAATCATATACTGTGTAGGTTATACCAATTTGATTTGTGTACCACCCTGTAAATGTCCCATCACCCTTTTGAACCGAAGCTCCAAAGGCAGTGGTGTTTCCATATTCATAAAGGATACACACACCTATAGACTGGTAGCCCAACATAACGCATCTGAGATACTTCAGGTGAAGCTAACATTGAGTAAGACAGCAATTCAGGTTGTACCCTGCTATAGGTCCCCAACCATGTCCCAGAACCCACACTCAACATTCCTAAGCATCCAGGAGAATGTTAGGGTCCAGCCTAACATTCTCATACTGGGTGACTTCAACTGCCCCTCCATTAACTGGGAAAGCTACTCATGTACAAATACACTTGCTGAACATTACCTGGAATTCATTAATTCAGTGCCCTGGACCAGCTGGTTCTTACCTCCACAAGAGGTAGCAATATCCTTGACCTGGTCATTACTAACATGGGTGACCATTGCTCTACACCAGTAGTCAACTCCTCCCTGGTTAGATCTGACCACAAAATAATCATCTTGGAAATCCACATCCCTCCCAACCCCCCTGCAAAGGAAACCACCATGAAAAACTTCTCCAAAACTAACTTTGGGATTCTAAAAAAAGAGGTGGCCAACTTCACAGCACCCATGCAAATGGAGAATAGTTGCATGACCACCGAATCATACACCAATGCACTGTACAAACACATACACAGATGCATAGATCTCACCATACCCAATAGAACCAAGATGCTGTCCTCTAAAAAAGGAAGCCAATCTGGTGGTCCCCTGCCATAAACAAACTGTACAATAGAAGGAAGAAACCGATGCAGAATAAGGTGTAGCTTCAACAATGGAAAGAGCTGGGTCAGACATGGCTTTGTAAGTCAAGCAGAGATCACCTCTAAGTAGGCGATATGAGACAGAAAATAGTTGGAGTGTTTTGAGTCTGTCCATATAGGACAATTGTTTAAGGCCTAGGATGATCATTGTCAGGTACGTTTGTGGCCTCTCCAGTTGTTGCAGGTGCCCATTGAAGTACATGCCAAATGGGGCATTGTACTCAATGACTGGCCTAATTAGGGAAGAGTAGAGGGAGACAATGACCTCTTTCTTCCTGGATGCAAAACCCTTAGTAATGAGATGTGCCACATAGAAGGACTTTCTGACCACAGTGGTAGTGTGGTGGTCAAAAGAGAGGTTGCTGTCAACCTGTGTTCCCAGATTTCTTATAACGGCTTCTGTGTTCAGTGGACTAGCATCAATGTTGTAGTTTGTGGGAACTGGGTTTTTCCCAAAGGGGATGATGACACATTTTTTGGCATTAAGCTTAAAGCCATGGTTCTGACACCAGTTATTGGTCTCAATGAGGTGTTTCTGCTGGATGTCAGCATCACTTGAGTAGTTAATAATAGCTCCCAACATGCAATCGTCGGCGAACTTTGTCAACCAGAGTACTTTTGTGATGGCCTGCACTTCAGAAAAGTATATACCACACAGGAGAAGACCCAAGACTGAACACTATGGGACCCCACTTGTATCTGGTTGGCAGTCTGACTTGGAGTCAGCTACTTTCACATTGTATGTTCTATCTGTGAGCCAGTTTGCAACACATCCAATGATATAGGGGTTGATGCCTACCTTAGTGGGTTTTCTATGATTTCAGAGTGGGGAATGGTATCAAAGGCCTTGGCCAGATCAAGGTAGGCTGTATGACCACCTTGACATCATCCACAGTTCTGGTGACTGAATCAAAAAAATTGACCAGGTTAAGCAGACACGATCTACCCTCCACAAAACCAAACTATATGGGATCCAGAGTTTGAAGATTCCCTATATCCTTGTTTATTAGGTCCATGATGATGCATTCCATAGCTTTGCATATCAGACTCATCAGGCTAATGGGGTGATAGTTCCCAGGGTCTGTAGTCACTCCTCCTTTGTGGAGAGGATTGATTGTAGCAGTGCACCATTTGGTAGGGACAAAGCTTGAGGTGAGGCTGTGATTGAGCAGGGCACACAGGTGTGGTGCCAGATCACTCTGTTGTCAGGTCCCATAGAAGATGTATTCCTGGCCTTGGACAGTGCTATGTTAACCTGTGCAGCAGTAATACTGGCTGCCTGACAATCTACTGGTATTGTGATTGGTCCTCTGGGGTGGAAGAGAGGAGTAAGGTTGGCACTGAATCTGCTGGACAGTATATTGGCAATATCTGTTGGCTTGGTTTAAGAGGTACCATTGTGCAGTAGTTTAGAGAACATATGGGTATTGGTGTGGAGATTATTTACATAACTATAGAAGGCCTTGTGTTTGTCTTTACTATCTGCTGCAATTTTGTTTTCATAGCTAGCTTTAGAGGATTTGATGAGTGATCTCAACCTTTTGTTGAGGCCAATAAGGGTGTTTTTCTAGTCTTGGGACTTCACCTTATTCCAAATCAGTTTATTTGTTCTGTTGTCAAGTTTGCATATGGCAGGGGACCCGCAGACTGACTTCCTGCTTTGGAGGACAGCGTCTTGGTTCTATTGGGTATGGCGAGATCCGTGCATATGTGTATGCATTCATACAATGCACTGGTATATGATTTGGTGGTCATGCAACTATTCTCCATTTGCATGGGTGCCATGAACTTAGCCACCTCTGTTTTAACTCATTACAGCTGAGTGACATCTCCAGGTGCTTCTGCAGTTACACCCTACTGCTCCTCTAGGTGTCAAATATTGCCTGTTCATATTTTCATTAACAATTCCAAAACCATGTTACATACAAGGTATCAGAAAATTTTATCTTGAAGCATACATGATAGCAAACACAATTGTATTGATATATGACCTCTGTCAATGGGTATTTGTTAAAAATGTAAGGTGATAACTTGAATTTTTAAATGCTGAAGCCATGCCCACTAGGAGTTAAAAGTACACACTCAAAAGAGCTCTACTGTAGGGAATGAGTTAAGGAGCTCAAGGTTAGCTTTGTAGCAGTTTATCATGGTGGTTACCTTTGCAGCGGGGGGGGGGGGGGTGTGAGGGATGTGGATCCCAAAGGTGATTAGTTTGTGGTTGGATCTAACCAGGGATGATTTGACTATTGGTGTAGAGCAACAGTTGCCCAAGTTAGTAATGAACAGGTCAAGGATATTGCCACCTGTAGTTGGGGTATGAATGAGCTGTTCCAGGGCATTGTAATTAATGAATTCCAGGACACATTGGGCAAGTATATTGGTACATGAGTAGTTTTCCCAGTTCATGGAGGGGTAGTTGTAGTCACCCAGTATGAGAGTGTTAGGTTGGACCCTGATATTCTCCTCGATGCTTAGGAAAGAGGAGTGTGAGTCTTGGGACATGGTCAGGAACCTATAGCAGGCTATGCCCTGAATAGTTATATTATCCCATGTTAGCTACACCTGCAATATCTCTGATGCATTGTGTTGGGCTACCAGTGTGGAGGTGTGCACATCCTTTATGAGTATGGAAACATCACTGCTTTGGGTGCTTCAGTCCAAGTTCTAGACCAGATGGTGTGGAATAACGTATAGCCTGGTAGTGCATGGGTCCTTTCCACTGCTTTGAACCAGGTCTCTGTTACAGCACTAATGTCAATTTTTTCCATTTTAAGGAGTGCTTCGAGTGAGTGTATTTTGAGAGTTACACTTCTAGTATTGAGCAGCATGACCCTCAGATTCAGTTGTTTGTAGCTGTTATGGTGGTAATTTGGTCTTTGGTACACAGCACAAAAAAGGCACTATAGGGGTGGCAAGAGCCTTGGCTAGTATCCACAAGGCCAGGGGTGACAGATGCAGGCCACCTCTGGCAAAGTATCAAGATGTGTCAATCATGTCATCCCAGGCAGACAGACACTGGACCCCCTTGGAATGACACCAGAAATCTAGACAATTGTCAAAATCAATCATTTTCTGCTTGTACTGTGGTATCATTCTGGGTGATGTTAGGATGCTGCTCAGGGCTAGGGTCATACCCGGCTCGGTTTTATAATCCAAGATGACTTGCATGTCTCTCTTCGTGTAGTCCAGGGAGGGACATCTCAGGTCATTCACACCCACGTGTATAATGACAGAGTCATATTTGTACCTATTGTTGAGGGACCCGAGTGCATGCATTATGTTGCGGATCCTGGCAACTGACATGCAGCTGACTGTTGCTTTCTCCTTATTCAACCTAGTGAGTGGGACATCAGTGTGCCTCACTATTGAGTCACCTATGGCTAGTGTGTTGTGCATGCTATTTTGCCTTAGGGGCTTTGTTTGAGTGGCACACTGTTTAGGAGAGTTATGTGCATCATGATTGGTGTTGTGTTGCGGTGGTCAACTGTGTTTCTCTCTTGGAGGTCTCAGCTGTTTGGGTAGATTTGTAATGAGAACCTTCGTGTAGGTGGCTGTGTGGTATGTGTTGTTATGTGCAGGAAGTGCTGGTGTGTATTTTGGAGGGCTATGTGTTCCCTGTGGTGTGGTGCAAGTGTTGACCTTCTCCTCTTGATCAGCTATTCCGGTCTTGGTTGGACAGTGTGTGGCTTCCAATTTGCATATATAAGTGCATCTCTTGCAAGTCTGAGTGTTGGGAGACAAGAAGAGAGGGTTATCAGTGTACATGAGGCAGTTCCTACATTGCCTCATGATGTCCAAGTTCACCAGGTTAATAGGAGAAAGCATAGGGATATCACCTTTATACATGACTGGAGGGGTGGGCATTAATAATAAGTACTTGAGCTGTTTCGTTGTAGAATGTTTAGTGCTGCTAGCACTTTTGTGTGCCACAATAATTGCTAGAAGAAGTCTAGTAAAGTGCTAGAATAATAAACTAGTAAAAGTGCAGGAGTAGAGAAAACTAGCAGATATAAGGGAACAATTGAATAACAGACCTTTTAGCACCACTCAGAGGTTTACAAACAATACAGCAAAGCTGTGTGTGGACTAGACTAGTTAAATAAAAGGCAGGAAACAAGCATAGACCTTTTATTTTATTCTATTATTTAGGCAAAGTATATGCGGTCTGTGTCCCTTAACAATGCTCATGTATGTGATATTTTTGCCTAATTGTCCACAGTGAGGGTAGTGACACACATGTCAGCATCACACATCATACCTGCCTGAATCATCATGCTGATACAACATCTGCTACACTATCACTTGTCCAGGCCTGTAGGAGCAATACATGACTCCACATCCTATGTGGGTGGATCATCTCACCATCCATGTAGGCATTCAGAACATTACACATTGTAAGAGGTAGTTTGTTATGTCTTATGCTTATAATCTATATAGGGCATGTAATGTGTATGTAGTAGTAGTACAGTACATAATGGTGGAAACGTAGGTTTACTAATCTGTGTATTGTCAACTGTGTTGATGTTACTGTGTGCACATCCCATGCATCAGTCATTACAATGTGTATGCCAAGGACATACCATTTTATCTCACTGTTCCACCTGGTGAACTCAGGGATACATACCACAGACTTGTCATACACAGTAGCATGCATACCCTCATCAACTGCACCAGGGTTGAGTGCATGTTAAAGACATGGCTGAGCCAACAGGTGTTGACACTTGAATCTGTTGCAGTTAATGTAATGGCTACACTTGTGAGGGACCTGTTGACAGTACTGCAGTAACCTGTTCTGTATGTATGAGCCACACACTCAGCTGACATATCGAAGGGCTACCTGTCTGTGATAAGGGGTATGTATGCAAGGTGACATTATCTGACAACAGTGTCTGTCACACATTGTGGCATTCATGCACACCTGGTACATGTACATATGAAACTGTATCTTGCCTATGACATGGTCAGTGTATTTCCAGTCTGACATACTCCCTCTTGGGAATGTCAGCAGGGCCACAGCCTGCAGACACACAGCCACCTGGGACACAAACATAATACAGCATGTCAGACTACATTCAGTCAGTAGTACTAACAGCAATAATGCATCCTGGCTAATAAGGTGCATAAACCTGTATGTGTACCCACAAGAAATGCAAGCAGACAGCACCTTACATAGGATTACATACCTACGCTGCACTATATTCACCCTGTGCATCAGACCCATATTAGCGTGTCCCTGCATCAATGGTATGGATGACAGGGATGTGGCACAGGTATCATCAT
This sequence comes from Protopterus annectens, assembly GCF_019279795.1. NCBI lineage: Eukaryota > Metazoa > Chordata > Ceratodontiformes > Protopteridae > Protopterus > Protopterus annectens. Next base: position 1,693,950,182 of record NC_056726.1, read on the forward strand.
GTGCACAGGGTGTTGTTTGCCAGAGGCCTTGGCTGGGCCATACAGTTGACATCATGTGTGTGTGCATAAGTGTGGGACATTCTCAAATACAAGAATATAACACTTCCTGCCCTGTGCTTAATTCTCAAAGTAAATAATAAGTACACGGTGATCCTTCGCCAACTAAGAGAATTAATATCATCAAAATTCCATTCTAACCAGACCATTAATCAAGATATAACCAAACTCCTTGAGGTTATACAAGCTCTTTCAAGTTCAGAGAAAATGCTTTCCAAATCATACAACCTTTTGAATTCCATAACACATAGCTCGGCTTGCCTTTTCTCTAACTACTGGGACAATCTTGGAACCCCTTTCACAGAGAAACAAAAACTGTCAGCCATAAAAAACACCTTAGAACTCTCCCCATTTAAAAAGCTCATATACACTCAACTAATGGTTAATAATAACTTATACTATACTCCTCTTATACTTAATAAATTTGATTCCAATAATACTCCCTCCTGCACATGCTGCTCTTTCCCAAACGCTGACCTCCCACATATACTTTGGTCCTGTACACATTCCCATAAACTCTGGACTTCATTAAAAGTTCGTCTTGAGAAAATGGGGTACCACAAATCTACACTCTCTTGGGAACTAGCGATCCTCCACATACCTACTTTAAACCTCTCTAAACTAGACATGCATGTTCTAATCTCTTTATGCTCCTTGATTAAACTTTATATTACAAAAAATTGGCTGGATCGCACCAAACTCTCTTGGAATAACTTCAGGGAGATGGCTCTTACTTATATATCAGCACAGAAATTTATAATAATAGGACCCAGGAAAAAAAGCTTCTTTGAAAAAATTTGGAAAAAGATATTCAAACTAATTCTTTGTACTTAATTGGGGTTACAGTTCGGTAGAGCTCTTGTCCCAATCTAGACCAGGAGATCCTTTTGATCCTTCATATCCTCAATTTTCCTCTTTCATCTCACTTTTTCTTTTGGTAGCATCTTAGCTGAAATTAGTTAAATTTAGTTTAGTTTAGTCTAGTTGTAGGTTAGTTTAGTTGTGTATGTATATATATATATATATATATATATATATATATATATATATATATATATATATATATATATATTTTACCATGTTCTAGAGCTTTATATTATATTAGATATGCCTGCATTTTCAATTTTTCATGTAATGCTCATTAACTTCTTTGTTTTTCTTCTATATGAAACAAATAAAAAGTTATTTGAGAAAAAATGTGTGTGTGCATAAGAGGGGTATCCAATAAATGGGCTGTTCAGAGGTGTTGTGTGTGTCTGGAGGTGACCTGCCTGTGATACAGATATGTGTGTGTATGTATGCACACAGTCACACCATGTGGCAGCCCTAGACAGGGGTATGCAGGACAGCTGTGGACCATAAATGGCAGGGTGTCCAGGTCACTGTCTATGGACACAGACATGGGAACTGGTCCTGCCAGTGGTATCACTGGCACCACCAGGCCCAAGGCTAAATGCAGTACTCCTTCCTGCTGGTGATGGCTGTCCACTGGATATGTGCCTCTGACAGGACTGGAAAGGACCATGTGGCCATGGCCTGCTCCGGTGTGATGTGGACTGCAACCCCCCTTCAGTAGTGCTGGTGTCACTGCTGCTAAGGGAGTGGGAAGGTGCATGGCACCATACACGCTCAGCTGTTGTTGGTAATGATGTGCATTCATGTGGCCAATGCCCATCTCCCACCACATGTTCTAGCACAGACATGCCATGGTTGGGAATTGCCAAAGTCTCACCCCACCATCTATTAATGACCTCAGTAGTTTGATGTGTGGACCCAACAAGGTCATGTATGTCACCATGTACATCAGGGAGAGTTGCATCAACCACCCTGAGTATGTGTGTGTTGTGGCATTCACATTGTGCCTGTGCATCCATGACAGCCTGGAACATGCATCTGGTGAGTCATTCTCTGGCACTTGCAACAGTGGCCTGATGAGCAGCATTCCTTCTGCAATCACCCCTGTCCATCCGCCTGTGTGGGACCTTGTTTTCTCAATGGCTATGGCCAATGTCTACTCTCACACCTGCCATAGTCACCACACTAGTCTGTTCAATGCCACCACCTGCCAGCTGTATATCATCTGTGGCCACTGGTAACATGGTATATGTGGGCATTGTCACTGTATGCAGGAATGGTGTGCACAAGAGTGGAATGCCAAATAATGGCACAGATATAGCCCCTGGCAACCCCACCTGTACATCTCTATTCCTATCATCATTGTCAGAGTCTGCAGAGATAATGACATAATTTTCCAAAAGGGAGGGAACCCAAACCTCATCGTCACCTGTGAGGGGGCGACAGCATATGTACATTAATACCTGCACTTTGATGTTGGCTGGCACACGCACACACACACACGCACACACACACACACACACACACACACACACACACACACACACACACACACACACACACACACACACACACTCTTACAGGTGAAGTGGCACTAATCTGTTACACAAACTACACATTACCCACATGGTGACATGCATGACACACGGCTCTCAACATCATGCATTGCAGATAGTTTTACTACATGTAACTGATGATATACAGGTCAGGAATACTTGATTAGTGTTTGTATGTGATGGCTGTTCCCCAGCACAGATTGCACTCATATACTCATCACTGCTGTTCACCTGTATATTTATTTATTTTATTTATTTATTTCCATTTTGTTTGCCAGGATAGTCCATTGGGCCATGAAGAGCCCATTTTGAATGGTGTCCTGGGGAGAAAAGTTCCGAAATAATACAGAAAAAAATCAAATAAAATCAAATAAAATAATAAAACAGATACATAATAGTAAGACAAAGGATACCGAGTACCATAAATAGAATACAATACATATAACTGATACAATGAAAAGCTGTTAGAAGCAAAAATACAAACATTTTTTTTTGTTTTTCAGTCAGAAAAAAATGCTACTATAATTGCTATAGCTAGAGCTTATAAAAACTCTAGGAGTTTATTTAGAGTGTAGTAGCTTGTGGAGAGAGAGTAAGTTAGAGAAACTATGTAGAATGGGAACAAGAGCATTCCCGTTGTGAAGAGAGGTATGTGTGCAGTAAGGATTTGAAGGTAGAGAGGCTGCTAGTGGTACGGATGAGAGGTGGGAGAGAATTCCAGTGTCGTGCTAGAGAAAAGGATATAAGATGTTTACCAGCAGGATGGGCAGGTTTATGAAGTTATATTAGGTTTTGTGATTTAGACCTGCACAGTGGCAATTACTACAGAACATACCTCACAACTGTACATATCCTCGCAGGATGTGTAGAGGTCTGGCTCATATGTTTGCTCTATTTCTCATAATCCCTGTGTTTCCCTGTTACATAAGTTTGATGATCTGAGGAGCGACATCAATGACTAATGACATACATGTAAGTGTCATATCTCCAAACCAGCAGTGAATGTATGGTCACACAATTCCTGTTACACTACCAGCCTTGTAAGCTTACAGTGGATATGATAAGTGTACACAACCCTGTTAACATGCCATGTTCTTGTAATATACAAGATGAGACTGCAATAATGCATTCATATATGTCACCCACCTTCCATGTGACATATGACCTGTGAAATCCAATCAATAAACAAACACACTTGTTATGTGCAAAATATAACTGCAATATGTACAATATGGTGATTGCATAAGTGTGCACTCTCTTAAAATGATAAGTTACTGATGCTCCTTGTAAGTGGCTTACAGCATTCACCCTTCTTGTGAAGGTGCCTATCAGCATGGCACATCCTGACTTGGCATTATTTGGCCAATCTTCCATGCAAAGGTCACCCAACTCTATCAGATTGCAAAGGCAGCTCATGTGCACAGCCCTCATCAGGTCACACTGGAGTTTTCTATCTAGTGTAGGTCTAGGCTCTGGCTGGGCCAATCCATAACCATGTTTGTGTTCAGGTGGAGCCATTTTTAGGTAGCTTTGGATGTATGCTTCAGTTCTTTGTCATGTTGAAGGCTGACACTCCTCCTCATCCTCAGCATTCCTTCAGATGCCTGATGGATTTTGGGCAGAAGTGGGTGTTATCAGGAAATGTTCAGCATTCCCACCACCATGACTACAGGCCCTGTTCTGTCTGTGGAATGGCAGCCCTATAGCAGGCCACTGCCACCAGTGTGATTCACCATGGGGATGTTGGTCTTCAAGTTATGAGAGGTGTTGCTTCTGCACCACACATACCTGTTTGTACTGTGGCTGTGAGGTCAATCCCTAGTCTCATTACACCATAACAAATTTTCACACCTGTCTTTGGGAGACGTGATGTGCTGTATTGCAATTTGTATCTACCCCTGGATGTTTTTGGTGTGTAGAAATGCTTCCATCCTCTGACTCTACCCCATAGGCCAAACATATGCAGAGTATGGGAGAGTGTTCTCACAGGTAGTACAGAACACTAGTACTAGCAAGAGGTTCCTGCAACTCCCTCAGTGTTGCTGTATGTCCCCTGGCAACCTCCCTGACCAGGTCTTGACATGTGTTGTCATCATTTTTGGAGGAACATCAGGTTCTTTTCAACAGCACTGTTATCGCATATTCAATCCACCTTTTGACAAATGTCTCCACTGTGTTCCATGGTGTATGCAATGCTATGGTAATGTTGGTGTAACCTTTTCTTGACTGATAGCTTTCAAATATGAGATCCCTTTGCTGCTCTGTACTCTGTCTGCAAGCCATGGTTGTTGCTTTTGCAAGCAACTGAGTAAATGTCATGATTATCCCATGTGGACAGCAGACTGTTATTTGGTGTTAGTCAGAGTGCCTTTACTTGATGGCTGGTGTGTACCCAAGCAGACTCTATGCTGTCAGTAAATCACAAGCTGCTGCAATAACATATTATTTGAAGGGTGTGCACACATGCATCCAATGTATTGTGAGTTTTGTATACTCCATATTCGATGGCCAACAGACTGATTGTTTGTTCAGGGAATTGTTCATGACATAGGTCACATTACAGTTTGGAAAAGATGAGGACTAACATATTGTGCTCTCAATTTGTATATACATCACAAACACTTGGCATCTTAACAAGGGTGTGTACACTGTTTATATCCACTATATGTTTCACACATGTCCCTACCTTAAGCCATTTGTCCACCCATTTTGTTGCTCTCTGTCCAGAAGTCTTGCATTGACAGATCATGCATTATGCTACAGGGATGATACATTCTCATCAGATAGGCCCCAGTGGTGACCACTGTGATGCAATACAGCTGACCCCAACACAAACAAACATGCACATAAAGCAATATGACTATGAGTGACAGTCATGTGCATGGTACATTGCATGGCCTTCACATGCCTGGGGTATTGACAAACCACAACAGTACCATTGCATACTCACCAGCTGCAAGCTGCCATCCCACATTCAGACCGGAGGGACCTAAGTAGTTGTGTGAGGGGAGTATGGTTAGCAGACCCACATGTGGCAATGGTACAAGACGGATGCAGGATGTTTGCACATTTAGAGTACAACCCTCGATACTACATAATTTGCTGTCCTTTACCATAGATGTACTCATCTGTGCATTAGAAAACCACATCCGCAACTGCAATCTGACATGACACATGCACGTAGATACTCTACAATTCCAAGTATGTCTGCTACACTAGTCTAGTAATCTACATTGGGGCCTTACCTGCACACTCCTAGTCCATTGTCTGGTGCCAACCACCTCCAGTATGTGGGGTATCTCTACTCTGATGTTGTACTGGGATGGGTGCCTTAAGGTACCCATGGAGCTCCTCTGTGAGTGTCAGTGGGGCTGCAAGGCCAGGGCCACACCTGTGGCTGTGCAATCCCTGGCCACTGCAGCAGTCCTTTGCTGGGCATGGTGTATGAGGTCACTTTCACAATGCCAGACCTGCTCATATGTACATGCGTGTGGGCCGACATCATTTACCTTGTGGACAATGTCATCCCACAGGCCAGTCCTCTCCTGCAGAGGTTGTTGCCTCTAGCCAAACATTATGGCATGATTGTGTAGTATGGCTTCTATGATTATATTTGTCTCAGCTGCTGAGAAGGTTGACCTTTGTTGATGCAACATTGCACCTGGGAGACCTAACAAGGGAGACATATCACAGGACCTCATACATTTGGCTAATGTATGTGCAGAACCTGCACATCCGCATTGAATACCAGTAGCCACCACTCACAACCACACCATAACCCTGTACCATATCAGCACTGTATCTGCTTGCATTGCACTGCTGGCCCTGCAGTGTTATATTCCCCCCAATGAGTGCTATTTAATTTCCTACTCCTGTACTCCTCATTCATGTCTGTGTTGATGGATGACATTGGCCATCTTCCATGCAGATGTGGCATGGATGGTGCCAAAGCTTGATGTGACTATAGTGTGTAATGGAGCTGGGAGCACATGCCTGAGTTCATGTAGGATGCAGACAGGGATGTTATCAGGTGCCATGTACCTGCTCACTCGTAATGGTGGGAGGGGTGTGGGTGCTGTGCATATTCAACTATAGTGCTGCTGAGCAAGGAAGTGATGTTTGCCCAAAACCTATCTGCAGCAGGTTGAATATAGCTATGTTGTGTGTGTATGTTGTCTGACTGGCCACCATTACAGAGTGGTTTGTGGCCACAGAGATTGCAGATATATGTGAAGATGGCCTTGTGATTGGCCTTTGTGGATGTGTCCAATTTTGACTCATAGTTAGCCTTTCAGTACTCCACCTGTGTCCTTATATGCTTGATCAGATAAAGGCTGACTTGATGCCAGGTTGGTCCATGCTCCTGACTGGGCCTGTATGGCCAATCTATGGACCAAGTCTGTGGTTTGTGTATTGCTGCTGCCCACCACAAGCATTCAGCCTACCTTGAGGGGGATGATGTTGTCCTGTTGGGTATTGCTGAGGTCATAAAGCTATGTAGGTACCCACACAGTATTGTGTTGTGGGCCTGGGCACAGTTGTTAGTGCCAAAATGTGGGATTCCCTTCATGTGGGCCTTGTCCATTTTACCTGGCCTGTGTGGGGGACATTATGGAGCAGTGGGGGCTATAGCTTCACAGACAGTAGGTGGAAATACCTCACAGGACAGGACATGTGGAGACAGCCTAGCAACATGAGGGACAAAGCTCCAGAGTTTGATACAGCTTGTATTGTACGTCATTAGTGGTGTTATACACATGGGGGGTTGCTACATTGACAGGGTTTGACTGGACATGCATTTACTGTGTGTGTACCCACACACACACACACACACACACACACACACACACACACATATATATATATATATATATATATATGGTTCCACTTCATATCGTTGAAATATAATTTCATCGAATTTCAAATCATCAAGACCAAATCATTGAAAACTCATAACATCGAATCTCAGATCATTAAAAACTAGAAATCAACTATATATGTGTGTGTGTGTGTGTGTGTGTGTGTGTGTGTGTGTGTGTGTGTGTGTGTGTGTGTGTGTGTGTGTGTGTGTGTAAATATAAATACATATTTATTATGTACAGTCACGGCTTTCATTACCAAAGAGATGAACTGACATCAGAGAGACTGATCAATTGATGGGAGATGTATTAGTGGTAAGATGATATGATACACACATGACAGCACCTACACTTGCACTGTTTGTGAAGCTGTACTTTTAATTGTGATCTAAATTCCAAGCAGGGTGTATTGGTCTTTTTCTGATTCTGATCTTATTAATTTCCATATCACAGGAAAATGAGAGTCATTTAGTAGTTTTAGTGGAGCAACAGTATTGGGTGGTGCAGTGGATAGCATTGCCACCTCACAGTGAGAGGTTTTCCGGTTTGATCCTCAGCTGGGGTGCCTTCTGTGCGGAGTCTGCATATCTTCCCTGTGGTCGCGTGGGTTTCCTCCGGGTGCTCCAGTTTCCTCCCACATCACAAATACATGCTGCAGGTAGATTGGGCACTCTAAATTGGCCCTAGGTGTGAGTGTGTGCATGTGTGTGCCTTCTGTGGAAGGTTGGGCACCGGGCTGGCAACTCAACACTGTAAAACTTACTGCTAATCATGAGCAGACAGGTGATCTGCTGTAGCGACCCCTAACCGGGAAAAAGCTGAAAGAAGAAGTGGAGCAACAGGTATCACATTCACCTTGGGTGCAGAAGGCAGTAAATTATATTCCAAAACCAAGTAACTTTATTACTGATACTACTGTGTAGCATAAAGAAGGTGCTGTACTCCTGAATGTGTCATTCTTCAGATGAGACATTAAACCAAAGCCCTGTCTTTTTGAGGTGGCAGTAGCTCAGGTGGATGTAAAAGATCCCATGGCACATATTGAAAAGGTTAGGGGTCTTTTATTTATATATATAAATAACTCTTATTTACAAAATATTTACATATTTAAAAAATTATAAATGTGCTAATATATAGATATATAAATCTGTTTACAAAAATCATACTAAATTTTCATCCATAACTACCAGCTGATTTTACTTGATACTGCCACTAAAATCCATTTACCATTAAACATAATTTCATTTATTCTTTCATTCCATGTAAATCA